>NW_010123181.1:0-76068 GCF_000699245.1 Pterocles gutturalis
GGTGCTGATTTAAGTCTCGAATTCGGAGCTGAGCTGGTGTTTTGTCTGATAACTGCCCTCAGCTTCAGGCAAAGTCACCTTGCACAAGGAAAACTGCAGCCCTTCAGCTGCTCCTGCCAGGGCTGACATTTATGGTACCAAATCCGGTTAGGGCTGCTTTACTTAATCCCTGGACTCCCTTCTACAGCATTGCATAAACAGCATTAGAGCTCTCCTAAACTCTTCCTCTGTCACTTGCTGTATCTTTTGATTCTTTAAAATCTTCAGTTTTCTCCTTCACTCCTTTAGCCACATCATTACCTTTGCTATTGCACAGACCTTGTTTTCCTCCACGCTGTTTCTTACACCATTTACATCCTCTTGAAATTTACTGACAAAGCCACCCAGCTCTCCTGAATCCCAACAGCAGGTGACAGAAAGGCGATGGATAAAGAAAGACTCTTCACTGGGCATTTAAAATTGGGATCTTGTTTAGTAACTGACCTGTAAGAGTTTATTTGTTTGATTCCATTAATTTGGTTCCCAGCCTCTTGTTTGTTCACTTATTACATCAGGTTTATATTCTAGGTTGCAAGACCATTGCAAGAGCATTGGGAAAGGAAGCTTATTGATTTTGCTCAGTGAATCTGTTGTGCAAATAAAAAGCAGTAACTAACTTGCACAACACAACCCAGCACTTAAGATTTGGAAATTCACTGAGTTTTATGGTCTAAGTCAGGAATTACAGTTTACGCAATGAAGAACTATTAAATCTTTTATTGCTGTTCCTATATATGACATTTCATTGTCGTTATCAAGTAGAAATGAAATGAGACTGAGACACATTTTTTTTAAACTCTGTGTTTCTTTACAATTTCCCTCAAATACAGTGCAATGTAAGTATGATGCAGAGTTTTTATACTCTGGCTAACTCAAGACTTTTAATGAAGCCTTAATGTCTTTTACCTTTAACAGGGAAGGATTTTGGAGAAGACCGGACTTTGCAGCCAAATCACTTTTGGCCGATACGTGCGACAGGGACGGAAACTAGGAGTGGATCCAAAGCTCTTTATCCAGGATCTGCAGTTTAACAAAGTACCTGTGAGGGTTTATCACCCTAAAGCTAACTCTGATGGGCGAAGGAGAGGTATCATCTTCTTTCATGGAGGAGGCTGGGTATTTGGAAGTCTTGGTAAGATATTTGCTGGAGGAATTATACTAATGTAGAAAGAACATTCTCATCTTTTTATAAAATTGAAATAAGAGGAGGCTTCAGCATGTGAATTGGGAGGGAGTCTTAAGACAAATACATGCCTTTCTGGAACGAACAGTCCCCAGCTGTCTCAAAGATTAGAGCAAAGCAAAGCACTAATGAAAATATTTCTTTTCCAGATACCTATGAAAAAGTATGCCGCTACATATCCAGAGAGAGTGAATCGGTAGTTGTATCTGTCCAGTAAGTGCACCCTACCCAGTTCTACTGTTTGGAGATTATTGTTGCTGTGGTGCCACAGCAGAGCTGCACTGGTTCTGGAGATGTCCTTTAGGGCTGAGAAATTTCAGTAGAATTCAGTTAAGTTCATAAAGAGACAAATAGTGGTAACTGAGATCTCACAGCTCTTAGCTGTTCATGCCCTGATCTACTCAGAAGAGACAACAATTGAAATATTTGTCACACTAAGAAAATCTATAAAAGCCAATCAAAACCTTCAGTAAAAAAAAGTCTTCCTTGCACTGAACATATGAAGATGTAATAAGATGCTCCAAACAATTGCGATTTATAGAAAAAGAGAGAAAAATCACACTGCATTAATCCCATTTTACACATAGGAAGCAGAGGCATAAAATGATTAAGTTCTCTTGTCAAGAATACACAGGGCGTTTTCAGCATGACAGAAATGTACAAAGTCTCAGTCAGACTCTTAATCAGGAGACAACCCTACTTTGCTGAGTCCTTGTGAATGAATACACAATTTACGGCTTACCTGCAATCACTAACTGAGGAATGCTTGCTTAGGAGGTCATGAGTGTCCTGACCTGGAAGAAAAGCACCCCAAAATGATAGGGCTGGAAGACAGCCCAGGATACCATTTCCTGATTAACACTCATGACATTTCCTTCTCTTACACGTGTCTCTTTCTGTGTACTAGGTACCGTTTAGCCCCTGAACACAAATACCCTGCTGCGTATGAAGACTGTCTTAACGCGACCATACACTTCCTGAAGAACACAGAGCACTACGGCGTGGATCCTGCCAATGTCATCGTCTGCGGGGACAGTGCTGGGGGCAATCTAGCAGCTGCTGTTAGCCAGACCCTCGCAGGTAGATCAGACCTCCCCAAACTACGTGCTCAGATCCTGATCTACCCAGGCCTTCAGGCACTGGACTTCAATTTACCGTCCTATCATCAAAATCGAGGAGTCCCTCTCTTATTCCGAGAACGTGCCGCTTTCTTTGCTTTGCAGTACCTAAATGGGCATGCCCTGCATATGCAAGAGGTCTTGGAGGGCTCTCATATTCCTCCAGATATGAGGCTGAAGTACAGGAAGTGGGTGAGTCCAGATAACATCCCCGAAAAATTTAAGGTCAGAGGTGTGAAGCCACTTAGGCCCACTGATTTTATAGCTGAAGTTTATGAGACAGTGAAAAGATTCTGTGAGCCCAACCTGTGTCCGCTGTTAGCTGAAGATGCTATTGTTCACCAGCTGCCCGAATCTTTCATCTTGACCTGTGAGTATGATGTGCTACGAGACGACGGCTTGCTTTACAAGAAGAGATTGGAGGACAATGGTGTTCCAGTGACCTGGTACCATCTCGAGGATGGATTCCATGGAGTCATAAGCCTACATGATTATTGCGGTTTCTCATTTCCAGCTGGGAAAAGAGGACTGGACAGCGTTGTTAACTTCCTAAAAAGCTTATAGTAAATATCTTAGATTCCACGAGTCTGTTCATGCCTCAACCTAGGAAAATATCTTTTTAGGATATTTAATATCAGGTGATGGGTAGTCAATCAAGCCATTAACAAGGATAAACAAGGCTCATCAGAACCTCATTCCAGCTGTTAGTTGGAACATGGAATATGCAAACCTTATACAAGCTTGTACCATGCTGCAAGCCCTTATCTTTAGCTATGTCAATAAAGAAGAATATTGTTTTGAATGGACATCCTGGTTTGTCCCACTTGTTTAAAATAAAATGTGTCTGTCTGTGAAGAGAGACAGTGTGTTGTGCAGGTATGTGTGGTGTATTGGTACAGAGGAGTACGTCACTTATATCACAGTGTTGTGAGATACACTGCACACTCTGATTCTGAGCTCTATTAGATAAAAAACCGAGCTGACGTTAGAGGGTTAGGAGCCACCACTGCTCAGCAGTGAATATGATGCAACCTAGAATGTGGTTACTGGAACGACAGTCACCCGGGGGATAGCAAACACACATCGTTCTACGGCCAGGTAGTTCCACACATCACCCGTGGTTCTCAGCACAGAGACAGCAGAAGTGGAGCTGCTTTCTGCCCTGGTTTTAGCACTGGACTACTGAGTAATCTTTCACCCACATAACCTGAAGGACAGTGCCAACAACCAGGAAGGGTAATGCTGGTGAGACGAAGGAATATGATTTCATCGCAACAGGATGGCCAGGACTGGTGGAAAATTGAACCCAAATACTCTAATAAAGTTCTAATTGGAAACTGGCTGGAAGAGAGGAAAAGGGTAAGATGAGGAAAGAAGCGTGAGAGCAGGAACAGAGTGGGTCAGGAGCAGCGGTCTGGAGGTAGTACACTGCTGCAGGCATAAGCGAGAGTCCAGGCTCAACTCAGGAGAGAAATAAAAGGGAGAAGGTTAAGCAGCTTGTTCAGCCTACATTAGTTTTGTTTATGATCTGCCATTCTTCTCTCTAAGCCAGGACAGAAGCAATGCCCGAGCGTGGGCTATATGCTGTGGTTCCATCAGATACAGCAGTGTCCGATTAAAAATGCCATAGCGCTTTTTGTGGCAATCGCTTCAGACTGCTACACAACTTATATACAGCTATACAACAACAATATATACAACTTAATAATATATACCAACATTATACAAGAGAGGCTTCATTAACCCTTCTGCAAGTTAATACTTATTATTTCTTGTATCAGAGGATCTTTAATAGTTTGGATATTGGTTTCATTTGCTTGTATAAACAAGAGCACCGTTGCCAGTAGAGCTGCTCTACAGATTGCATACCCTGCTTAAGAGCTGAGTAAAATTTTATCACTAGGCATTTAACTTTGTCAAAACATGACTGTTAGGTTCAATATTGGAGCTGTTAGGGCAAATCCTCCCAACTCTGCTAAAATTACTTCCTTTAGATTTCTTTTCTTTTTCTTTTTTTTTTTTTTTTTGCTGGAGCAAAATGCTAGACTCCATTGCAGAGTCTGGCCTGCTGTGGCAGAAGTAGGAACAAAGGGACAAAAAAAAGGGGGTTCATTGGCCCTTTTCAGATGCTAGTTCACATGGCAGGTGAAAGTATTTAACACCAAACCATGAATAATTTTTCAAGGGCTGTACACTGAGGAATCAATCCAGAATTTTACAACGGCTGACTTTACCATCTGAGAAAAAGTACACAGCATGGGCTTCTTTCCAAATAAGTGCTTTTAAATGCATAGATGAAGAAAGCAGCACTGGAACAGAGCTGCTGTAATGATCAGATTGCCTCAGCTATACTGAGTGTTGTGTCTCTCTCTAGTTCATAAAAGAGACTGGGAAACTCGGCAGCAGCAGCATATACAGAACAGACTTCCTTTGCTTCCCAGATCACAAACCAGACCAAATGCTAAGGAGAAACATGATGGAAAAATACAGGGTAAGTAAAAGAAATTTCAAATGTAGGGCTGTGTGTGCCAACATTCCAAACTATGATGAGCTTTGACTAATACTTAAATAATCTTTTATATCCTTAAACAACTATATGCGTAAAAGAAGGCACTGCAGCTCTGTGGCCTCTTTACAGGGTCCGGAGCTCCCGTGTATGTTTGTGTCTTCAGGACATTCTGTGCACTATAATATGAGCTTGCTGGTAAAAGAGGATTATTTTCGTCAGCACACCTCCAATTCACAGGAATGAACTGCACTTAAATGGGTCCCAGATCTTTCCCAACAATACTCTTCCCCCAGGTATCACCTGCTAGAACATCCCTTCCTCCAAGGTGCCTCTCCACCCCCGAATATTCTTATGGTTCTCTCCTGACAGAGTGGGAAGGCAGTATATGTAATGCTAGTGCACAACGAAACACTTAAGCAGCACAAGACAAGCAGCTTTTCACCTGCAGCTTCTTAAATGTATCTGCAAATCCGTGATGCATGTGTTGAAATCAGTCTAATTAGATCTCATGACAGATGTAGTTGCTTAATTTAACTGGAAATTCACATTACTTATTTTCAGGGATTAAATTATAAACAAAACCAACAAAAGTACTGATAAAATGTTGTGCTATCACTGGTAGTACAGTGCTAAGCCATCCGAATGCTATGTACAGAGACAAGCAGCATGGTTTCATGTACCTCTCATTTCAGGGGCTGCCAGTGCAGCACTTCCTCAGCCACCACGATGAACCAAAAAGCCGAAATTTAGTATCGGAGTATGATGATGAGTACAACAGACACGGTTATAATCCTGTGCTGCCTCCCCTCCGCTGCTGGAATGGACGCAAGTTTGCCTGGTTTCCTCAGAAATCAGATTTCCCCATTCTTGGTAGTTTTTGGCATTATTAATTCAAACACATGGAACATGGTGCAGTGGTCAATATATAGACTTAGAGCCAGGAACCTCCTTCTGTTTTAACTCTGAAAATGGATCTTGTGGTGACTTTTGGCTACTTTCTTACCTAGTCAGTAGCTTATTTTTCTGATTGGTAAAGTGGAAATGTTATCCATACAACCATACTTAATCACCACAGGGAGCAGCGAGGGATAGGGCCAATGAACAGATTTCTCTGCCCTATGCAATAATGCAAGACACCAGCGGAAAACAAGCAGAGCTGTGAGATACAACTAGCAGGAGAATTCACAGGGTATTATTATGTTTCTGAATGCAAGTGATGTGTACAGCTCTGCTAACTTTTTACGTTATCTACCAGAGAGGCTAGGAAGAATGAGGTCTCCTCACATTTATACCATCACTGCTGCCCTACAGTGATTTCCCTTCCAGCCAGAGGGTAGACAGACATGCCCTGGGGAAAAAAAATAATATCTGTTTTGTCCTTAATCTGCTGTCAAAATAGTACAAATATTCCCTGTGACAACTGTGGAGTAAAAACACTAGGACCAGAAACTTAATTCTACCATTTGTAACATTTAATCATTTCCTGTCTCAGAACCACCCACCAATTATGGCCTTCTTGAGCTCCTGATGAAAAAATGGCACAAGAAAGAAGCTGGAGTGATGAAGAGTGTCTACACTGTTTCCTATCAACCCCCACCGATTTCTGCTTTCATTACTTATCATCTGAGACAAGCTAAACCTCATGGCCTCTCTTCCAACAAGGAACATCTCCAAAACATTAACAGAATCCTGGACTATGAAGGGGGTCGGAAACATCTGCAAGCCATCGGTCAACTGATGAGAGACAGAAAAGCAAGGGATGCCCCTGTGGAAACTGCTTAGGGTGACCTGAAGTACTAAATACAGCTTGTTGCTCATGTACGTAAGAGTGATCTGTTCCATGCAGAGGGAATGGGAATTAGGTTCTATAGGCGGAGGGCTGTCTACTAGTTAGAACAAGTTGCTGGGTTACATTCTGAGCTGCAGATGGCTGGGAATATTTCAGAAGATATTAAATCACTGAAAACAAAATTTTTACCTGTTGTTTTCTAGACCATGAATAGTTACAGTAAGAAAAAAAAAAATAAGAGTGGGATTGAACCTGAAAGGATATAAATCTCTTAATTGTTTTGTCCTTAGTTGTCTTCTCGTTCTTTACACAGCTTACTGTACATTTCTTTAAAGAAAGAGGAGAAAATAAATTTGTGTTATTCCATAATATATCTGAAACATCCAAGAATAAGGTAAACATATGAACTGGCTGCATAGCTAAGGACAAGGTGAAGCAAGGTTTCTCTCAACGCAGCGAGCACTTGATTGCCCTTGGCCGCACACACTGACTGGCGCTTAATGGCAGATAAGCTGCAAAGTGAGCTCCATTAGCTGACCTTACATTACCGAGGAGTAAACCTAGAGGAAATAGCTGTAGGTGGCCTTGATACTGCTGGGTAGGTCACCCTGATACTTTACTCAGTTGGGAAAGAATGTGAACAATCTATGTAAAAAGTGCTGACCGAACTCCAAATTCTTACTGCGCTGATGTGCAGCTTTTGCGTTTAAATCACGTTTGGTCCAGAGGAGATATTTGCAGGGTTCAGCTGCTATTAGTCTGAGGCTCAACAGTAAACTTAAAGCAAGTTAAAGGCTTAGATTAAATATACCTGGAATTAATTCAACACGTATTTATCTCTTCATCAATTTTGCTCAAGATTAGCAAGAATATTTTTAGGAACCAGATAGAGAAGATCCCTTAGTCTTGGCATGGACAAGCCTCTGACCATGGTCTGTACAGAGTTTTACCTCTGCAATGTTTTAGCCACTGTGATTTAGGTTTGCTTTTTCAAGGTTGGATTCTCAGCTGAAGGACAGCGATGATTCGGATATGTGTGTAGAGCAACAGTGGCACCTATTGGCAAAGTGATTCTTCACTAATCTGTCAGACATCCAAAAACGTCTGCAGGAGAGGTACACAGCCGCTCAGCTGGCTGCAGGAACCAGAAAGCAGCATGGTTAATGAAATCTTTCAGAGATGCAACAGCCCTGATAATTAGATAAGCTTTATATGTTTTTGTTGTTGTTGTTGTTGTTGTTTTTGTTTTTGTTTTTTCTTTTGGCTTCAGAGACCCAGGGAGATCAAAGGCAACTAGAAAAAATTGAAAGCAAAATAGGTGAAAGTAGTCACCGAAACACAGCCAGCTATCAGTGCTGTGTTACAAAATACATACTCTCTTGAAGTAGTACAACAAAACCCAGAGAATATTTAGAGTACAGCTTAGACAATTATACAAAGGTAGTCATCATTTCCTGAAACTCTGTTTGCTTAAAAATCTGGTCATCAATCATTCATATTTATTAAATATTTACAGTAAATGAAAAATTTATGGTTATTATCTACTGTGCTTCTAAACCCAAAGCTCATATATGGAAAGAAATGACCAGCTTGATGTACAGGGAACTACTGAGATGCACAAGTACCACCTATGACATCTGTAGGAAACATGAATTCCCAATCTGTAAGGTGACTGGGCACGGGTCCCCAAGCACAGGTCTGATCTGTTCAAATATTGAGCCATTTACAAACAAAATATACAACTATGACACTCGAAGGAACCAACAAAACAGGCTAGTGAACTGGATGAAATGCATTTTGAGAGAGAGCTTCTCAAATAGAAAAGTGCGCAACTCTACCAGACATGTCAGCTGTGATTAATAATCCCCCGCAGCAAAATATCTGCTTTGAACTGTTTAACTGATTAGCTGTTTTCACTTCAGCAATACTAAATTTGCACCACAGCTATCTAGCTAGCTTTTTGGTGGCTCAAGCCTCAAGCCAAACTCGAGAGAGAGTCCAGGCTTCTCTGTCTCTTGATCTGAGTTCAGTGAAGGCGGAATCAAACACCGATCAGCCAGTAACAAAAACTGAAAGAACCTGTCCTTATATGAAACACTTTGCTCAAATATTCTGCAAGACAAAATATCAGACAGAACAGCACTGATAACTGAGATTTTTTTCTTACAAAATGTAGATTACCTGGATTATTCCAGACATTAGTCCAAAACCATATGGTCGAGTCACTGCTGAAAGCAGTGCTCCAAACGCATGGCTACAAGAAGAATACCTCATTTATATTTTCTTGCTGAGCATTTTGATTAGGTCATAATCGTAGGTTCTGATCCCGTACATCTGTACAAAAGTCATTTTGCCTCTGCTTCAAGAAAAGATATAAGCTAAAACAACTAAGATGTTCACAGCTGCCGTGGAAAAGAGGTGAGAAAATCTGAAATGTCACCACTAAAAAATCTGCAATAACTCAGATATCCACTCACTTACTAGTAAATAGAAAATGCAAATGCACAACAGAAATGCTGGGTTGCGCTAGGAAGATGTACACTTTTTGGGAAGAGGAGATATTAATGATGAAAATAGCATAACTTTATAAAGATAAGAGATCAACTTGAAATATAGACCAGGTGATAAAACCTCTTGAACTTGGAGACCTTTGAAATATGGATCCAGTTTGGAACTTAAGTACATTGCTGTCGGGGAAGTCAACGAATAACGTTTATTCTGGTGCACTCTGGTGTTGCAAGGCACAATTCATTAACGTACAACGAGCACTTTGGGACTCCTGGGAACCATTATAACATGCACAGGACCACATTCTGCTGATGTCTCTGATTTATCCAAGCTTTTTTTTTTTTTGAGAAACTGTTTTCGTCTCAGAGCCTTGTGGTCACTTGCGACTGGAAAGCAAGAGTGCACCACTCTCTTCAATTTTTCATGGAGCGAATAGATGCTTTGACACAAGTCTCTGTTACGAAAATGTTCTAGACAGTCTTGACTGCATGAAGTCAGCCTCATATTTGAACTTCTGTGACATTAAAGAGACAAGGTAGCAGTTAGAATGGATGCACATCTCTCAAAGCAAGCATATTTCTTGCCTTGAAGGAGGCTGATGTCAACCTAGATGAGCTGCATAAACAAGAAGATGGATTCTTTGGACTGAGAATCTCCGTCAGCGTCGGGACTCAGAGAAGGAACACTGATTCTGGTTGGCAAGTTCTGCAGTAACGGGGGACCGTGGATGCCAGCTGTGAGGTGAGGGTGGTCACAGAGACGAAACGCAGGGCTTCTGGGAGAAGAGAAACAGGCTGTTGGCAAGAGGCTGTTCACATGGTCAGGAGGGCTCTTTCAGGAAGTTTTAAATATTCCTTAGAAGGTGCTTTCAAAAGCTCTCCAAGACAGTTAACTGGTAAAACAGCTTCACTGGTCTGAATCTGAGCACTACCTAAGGCAACACAATGGCTGCTGAGTCCTGCTGTCCAAATCCGCACCTTCCATTGCAGCGATTTCTTTGAACAGAACCTTTAGGCACACATAGCTCCTGGGGCTGGGGCTCCGACTCCCCCCGCTCCCGTAAGAACACAGAAAAGTTTTCATTGATGGCAGTTACACAAAGCACAAATATCTGGCAAAGCTTGTCGTATATTTAAACACGTATTGGTGATGAAAACATCAAATTGCCATTAGTAACCAGCCTTTTCCTTTTTAAAATTTTTATACTGTTTATTGAATGGAGCTGAACTGATCAGTGCTTAAAAGGCACCATCTTCAAACCATGCCATTGGTACTCTTTTTCCCTGTAAGTCTAAGCAGTCTACATAGATTTCATCTGCAATACACCTAAGATGATAATCTTACTGCCATACAAGGTTGTAACGCTTCAGGAAAAAAAATAATTTACTAGCTTTTAAAAATAAGTAATATTCGATTTTCATCAAATACCTGAAACAACATGCTGTATCACAGAGCCCTCACCAGTGGCACAGAGCACCACGGAGGGGCACAGTCCTGCATAAACTTCCCAAAACGTGACACATTCTTTACAGAAACCTCTTACTTAATCTATACTCCACATTCACATTTCAAAGCAGCCACTTGACTCCAAGAGCAGCTGTAAGCAGCAGAAGCACAGCCGCACGTCGTGAACCTGATTTGTGCCGTGAGCTGTCTCTAACAAAGACATTCCCTTCGCTCTTTTTTTATGATTTAAAATCCACACAAGTTCAAAAGGCTATTTGTGGGAATTGCGTTCCAAAGGAGTAAGTCTGGGATGTTGAAGAACTGCGGTAGGATGGAATTATATTTTTCTATATGTAACTGAAGCACCTCTTAAGCTAGCTGGTGTACAGAACTCTGTCCTGACACTGAATAAAGGAAATAATTTTCCAGCTGCACTGATGGGGGCATTCGCTCTGGCTATGGAAGGACTCGAGTTCTATTCAACAACGACCCATAAGGAAATTGTTATATAAATAATATACTAGCTGTTCTGGGGCAATGACATTTGCTAAGAAGAAAAAAATCTCTAGGCACAGTCATTTTATAGGGAGTTGCTCTTTATTGTCACATACTTTCATTCTTTCAATTGCAGCAGCCCCGAAGGACGGTAGCCTCATTGTGTAGAACTCGTGGTAAACAGACAATACAGGGACAGCCCCTGGCCCAGGGAGATCCCAGACCCGGGAGTGTTTAACCACTCTGTCAGGATTCTAAAAAATACATTGAACAAGCCAGTCCACTTTTTTTTTTTAAATAAGAATTCAGAATTGGCTGCATAAATATGTACTTACCTGCTTCAGTGCTGTAAATACACAATTCAGGCTGCTGCCTCATGACATATTTTGTGCCTAATTTAAGGAACTGTATATTTGGACAAGAGGGTCTGGATGCCTGTCAGGGAAATATTACAAGCTGTAAATTTTCACAGCAGATTTAACACTAAATTTAGCTCTATATATAAAGAGAACATTGACCTGATACTAGCCCTTGTCCTTGACAGTGGTTGGCCTGAGAGGTAGTTAAGGATCCCTAGAGGAATGCTGCCAAAGTCTGCCTTAAGTTCCAAACAGCCACATTCTGCCATGGCAGCCCTGCCATCCTCTGTACCAGCACTCCAGCAGCTTCAGCTGGGACGGCAGCTCATGGCCTTGTCCTCCCCAGGTCACCCCACAGTGGGGGACACCCGTACCAGACAGAAAACTGCTTATGGAGAAGAGGCTTAGGGGCTAGGCATTGCCTAAGCTGCTTGGGTGTCTCAGCCTAGCAGCCAATAAGGAAAAAATATTGTATTTTTAAAATTAAAAATAAAGCCATTTTGAATTCCTACAGCGATACAGAAGCTATGGCTCTGCACATGGTGGTTGCTGATAACTCCCCACAGAGTCAGCTTGCTAATTGAAACTCTTCCCTTTGAGATCTCTAGAGGAATGCTATAAAAATCCACTGGTTTGTACAGGCAAGTCTGCATTTTTCTTCTGTTCCCTCAAATCCTTGAGCTTTGAAAAGACCTTTAGCTATGTCAGTGCTCTCGCTGGACACCCCACTCTCCCTCAATATTACTGACATCTTGTGTTATCAGTAATTTTACTTTTAAATATATACTTACCACAGTCCAAGTATTTGGTTTTGTAAAGCCGGTGCGGACATTCTTCACCATGCGCATCACGACATACCGCACGGACAATTTCCATCACTGCAACTACTTACAAATGTGGAAAGCAAATCACTGTATCCAGCCTCTCAAGCGTTCTAGGCTTAAATACAGCAATGCCACTGGTAAATGGTAACATCTGGTAAAATCTCAGCCAGGTCAGAGCAGACCAAGGCTGTCTCCACTGAAAATCAGGGCAGTGTAGATGTGGAGGGGAGCAGCAGGTGGCAGGATTGGCTGTGTTTTAGTGCTCCCCGAAGACTGCACCATGGTGCCTTGGGTTCTCTGGCATCTAACCACTGTGCCCGAGGAGCTGCCTCTTGGCCTCTGATCTGTGACAACTGAGTGTGAGGATCTGTGACATCCCAACTGCCTGCGGACACCGAGGCTCACCGCACGGCGTGCAGAACGCTGAGTGCCAACTGACTGCTGGCACGTGGGATCTGCTGCAGTCCCCGGCGGCCTGGAGACCACCTCTGATTTCAGGGAATTGCTACACGGTCCTTAAAACAGTGCCACATCTCTGTTCAGAGGGTGCAGCTTTTCCAAACGTTTTGAAATCCCTGGAGAGGAAAGCTGCCGTTGCTACAATTCTGTATTCCCACTACAGTACACACAAGGTCAGACCGGAATCGAAGGTAAACCGTGCTGGATTTTATGCAATCAACACAAGCAGCAGACCTTGGCACAGGTGGCTGCTACATGGTACATGGCTGATGGACAAGGTAGCAAGAGGGCTCGCTCTCCTTCATGAACAATATTTTATTCTGGGCAAGCCAGCCCAGAATGACCTGCAGTGCTCTAACATGAACAATTTGCATTGTCACAGAGATGTGTGCGATTTACACACTGGACACTTTCACCTTTCACGCTCCGTGATGTAATTTTTGAAGACATCGCTATAGCCAAGCAATGTTGCCCCCGTAGTTTCCAGGCTCCGGGCCCTTTGTCAGTGATTAAGTGACAAGCAGACAAGGTGATTTGCCTGCAGCTAGTCAGCAGGAGAGCCAGAGAAACTACACAGGCATTTGGATCCTTATTTCCATATTTTAAACACTTGACTAAACTTTCTCCCCACAAAACGTCAGCCTAGACCAAACGGTTCTGCTTGACTGTTGAGGCAGCATTGTCAGCCCCTGTTTACACCATCGGGCCGGGGCAGGGCTGTGGGGCTGTACCTGTTTCCCTGATGAATGAGTCTCTTCTCTAGCTGGTCATTTTGCAGAAACAGCTTCTTCTTTGCTATTTATAGGGACTATTTGCAAAGCCACCTCAGTCAGCAGCACTGAAATCTCATAATCAGTAAACAGCTACAGGGAAAAATATGTTCTAATTAATATTAAATGAGAAATGTGTTATTTTTTTTTTTTTCCTTTTTCAGAGCTGCCAACGAGGAAAATCAAAACAGCATCTTCCAGTGAACTGGTGACATATCTGAGGTGTTAAAAGTTTAACTCTGAACACACACAAAGCACTCGCAAGCTCCCAAATACCAACCCTGTTAATGGGAAAATGTCAAAAATGCCTGTGAGGTTTCAGATGGCCTTTTAAAAAACTGAACACTGGCACCAAACCCCTGAAATAATGGACCAGCTTGTTACCAAGCTGGAATAAATTTAATGTTTTTTTTAAGGTGAACGTAGCTTTGGCTTATGGGGCTAATTAAACAATCTTAGAGATCACAGTCATCTCCTTCCGCCTTGAGCTAAGACAGCAGGCGCAGAGGCAGGGTGAATTTATTCAGACTGCTCTAATTTTATTCAGATTTGCTAGAATAGAAAAGTGTATTTAGCTCCAGACAGTGAGAAATAGCAGCTTTTAAATCATGTCTTTTACAGAGATTACCTCCATGGAATCAAAATGGTAGAATTCATCAGCTTCATAGTTAAAATAACATTTTTCTTTCCTTCAAACGTGTTGAATCATAGCAAACTTCCAGACCTTTTTAAGGCCTATTTTAAGGAGACCCACTATTGCCAATTATTTTCTTCCCTTTAGAATTCTGCAATAGTAATTATTTCCTTATTTTCACATATGTGATGGAATTCCTGTGTCAGGAGGACAACAAATTGCCTCTATAAAATAAATATTGACATGCAGATTTACTGTAATATCAGCCACTATATGACAAAGTTGAAATACTTAAGCAAAAATTTGCTGTGAAACAAGCATTTATCATTTTAGGTCCTTAAACTTCGCTGGAAATGGCACTGTAATATATATAACACAGCAGGGACCCAGATTATATTTCCTGGGGAAAATTAGGAATTCTACAGCAAGAGATGCATTACATACAATATGGTCCAAAGTAAATTGAAAACAGTGGAAAGATTTCCAATGGGCTAGAAAAGATTTATGGTCAGGCTGTTAATAGTTCTTAGAACTGCAGCTCTTGGGATTATAAATAATTATATTTCTAGTCCATGATGATCCACAAGAAATCCCCCTTTTCTAGTATCCATTCGTCTGGGGGACATTCTTTGCCCCTCCTCCCCTTGTTTCTTTGTAGATTAAATCCCACATTGTCCAATGAGCCAGTCTCAACCTTGACACCAAGAATTGTCATCATTAGATTACGGTGGCAGACAGCTGCACAGCACCACCAAATGTTTTTTCTTTGGTTTCAGAGGAAGAGTCCCATCGTGAAAGCTGGATACCCCCTGCAACCTTTTCTCCTCCCAAAATGTTGGGACTTTCCATAAATGATCACAAGATGTTTTCACAAAAGATATGGACTGCAATTAATCTGTGTTTAATTATCCCAGAAAGCACATGCTGGCACCAATGTAGACATGGGTGGGTCCACAAACAACTCACTGACAACATCCAGGCAGCAAACCGCGTACTTGCAGCAGTCTAGCTATAGCGCATGGAGGTCAAAATTTTGGTGGGTTTTGCAGCTCGTGCCACATACCGTGCAGCTGTGATTAGACAATTTCTTTGCACCTAAGCTAGTTAACCCTGCAGTCACAGGAGTGGTATGTCTTTGATCACTGCAAATAGCAATAGGGCTCATCCTCCCCCCCTGCAAACATCAACAGAGCATTTCCAGCCCCAGCATCGGCATTTCTCTTCTCCAAAAACTTTTAGGTGACATTCTGGCCCCGCTGAAGTCAGGGGTAAAAGTCTCATTTATCCAAATATCTGTTAGACGTGCAAAAAGATCCCAAATTTGTCATTTCCTCCCCTTTCACAGATAGGGAAAGGCAATAGCTGTCCATTCACGTGCACCAAAGCTTTTGCCATCACGAGTTTGATTTCGGAGACAATTGCCTTCAGGCCTTACAGCAAAGTACAAAACACATGTTTGAAGAGGTTATTTAAACACTTGGCCTCTCCACGGTACAACATGCCACCCAGGAAACAAATTCCAAGAACACGTGCCTTTAAAAAAATAACCTTTAAAAAAGACAGACAGCTGTTGATGCTGCACATCTAACCTCAGGCATTTGGTCCGTCAGCTTAAAGCTACGACAGGCTGTGGCCACCTACGTATAGGAGCCATATTCCATCATCAGCTAAATATAGGCAATCGCAATAGGGGCAGAATACAAAAAAACCTGCAAGTCTCCACTTACTAAACTGAGGGATCAATTCCCTAATTCAGCTGGGGACAGCAATCAAAGCAGCCTGGGACAGTCACATTCCAGCCAGCAGACTAACAAGATTGTGTTGTGTGTGATCCCAAAATAAACATCATGGGAATTCTCTGCTTGGCCAAGAAAATTTATTTTGCTGATCATGTTACTCCAAAAATAAGTTTAAAATAAAGGTGTTTGGGGAAGGGACAATTTCTCTCTGTGTTGTAACACAGCCTCAGATGCTGACAATAATTCAGCAGGTAGGTTACTGCTATTTTGTACTTTGCAGGGATGCTTCTTTTACCGGCAACTTCCATGCTTTCTTAGCCCATAAAGTACTTATTTCTCCTCCCACTTCTGCTTTTGTCATAGTTTTTTATTTGAATCGTGTTCTCCTTTTAACCTGAGCACTGTACAGACAGAGGAGATGAGGCGGCAGTTCTGGACAGAGAGAACTCCCGCAGCCTCCGAAAGTGGTCGAGGTCAGGAGGGAAGGACAGCCTCAAGCTGATGATCCCTTTTGAGTGAATCTCCAGCAAACACATTTCACTGAGTCACCAAAGGGAAAAAAAAAGCCTAAGAATTTTTGGTGATAATTTTTTTCTCCTTTAATTCTAGAGAAACACAACGCTTGGCTGGATCTACTCAGCCAAATGTTTTATGAATTGGGAATCTCCCAAGCTTCTTTATTTTCAGAGTTCTCGATATTCTTTTCCAGTAAGTCAGCATTACTGCAGTAAACACTGAGCCTTTCATAACCTTGCTACACGTGATCCCTTCGGAAAGTCACCCCGCAATCAAATGTACGGGGATTTCATAATAGTAATTTGCCACACTGTCAGAAATAGGCTTATCATGCTGCTGCCATTGGTATCATGTGAACATCAGTCAGTGTGCTGTGCCCTTCAGATGAAAGCCAGCCTCTGAGCCAATAGTAGAGAGAAAGAGAAAAAAAAAAAAAAAAAAAGGAAGAGTAAGAGAACCTTAACTCTTTAAAGTCAAGTACAGGTCTGTCTGGAGGAAGAAGCTGCAGAGCTACTGTACACGGTGTGGGCACCTGTTTAAACACCAGTACTATTGACTGGGCAGAGAGTTGCTTTTTTTTTTTTTCCAGTCCACCTGTAATCTCTGATAGATCTGTTCCTGTTGTGTCTCATTCTGTGGACTGTGGCATCTACTATTTCCAACACCACTAGAAAGACATCATTCCCAATGCCCACAGGCCATTAGCAGATCTTGACTAGTTGTTCAGGTTTTAAAAGTATATTTCCATCCTTTCCCTTTTCTGCTTTTTTGCAAATGTTCTTGTGAGTAGTTTCCTAAGCTTTTTGTGTAAAAGCCTGAGAGATTTGGGACTCACAAAGCTTTAATTAAAGAAGCACTCGGTAACATCCTTTAAAAGGGGTTCTCACCTGCGCTCACACCGTTGAAACCGCTTTTCTAAAACCCTTTCTCCTATGAAGTCACACACCCAGTAACCCTTTAGGTCATTGCCACGGTGCGGTCAACGAATCAGGGAAAAAAGAACCATCATGTAGCTCAGATTGACCAAACCAACCTGAATGACAGAAACTTGAGTGGATTTTTGCAGTGACAAGTGTCACTGGCTGATGTGATTGCTCTTAGAGATTATCCAGAAGCCTATTTTTATTGAGTAAATAGAGAAAAAAATATTAGTCTGGTCAATTCCATAAATTCTAGCAACAAGCATAAACTACAGGCTTAATACTGCCGGGGTGTTTGGGCTCCGGATTAGATGCAGTCTGCCTGAAGAGGATCTATCTTCGTGGATAAAGCTTTAATCTTCATTGCTGTTCAGGGTATTTCTGAACAGGAGGGGAAGGAAAAAGAAGAGGAAAAAGAACTCACTAAACCAACAAAACCCAAAGTCATAATATTGGTAACGGCTATAATGTCCAAGGTTACACTTTTCACTTCTTTTCTCCACAGAAACTCATATTGTAAAAGAGATCTGGTCTTCAGGTAAAGAGGTAGTGCTAAGCGAATGATTTAGGATTTTCAAATATACCGAAGCTATTTGGATACCTCAAATTTTTAGTATTTTACAGACAGCAGCTACTCAGCACTTTAAGGTCAAGTTCTTCAGGATTTCTCAAGTCGCACACTCAGAACCAGTGGTTACTTTAGAAAGTGTTTGCTAAAGTCACCTGGCAGTTTTAAGAATTCATTTTAGAAATTGTTTGACACCCACAGTGTTATTTAGATGCTTTGGGGGGACTCCCCAGTGAATGAATCAGCAATGTAAAATAATCACACTGATGTATTTCTAATGTCACAGCTCTGACACCCAGTGCGGATGTCTCTTCCAGCAACGCTTTCTGTTTAATTTAGACCACTCCAGTTTTTCACCTGGAAAGTTTAATTTTCTAAGTGACTCTGAAAGAGAGATAATAAAAATCTTGTGAGCTAATGACTGCATCTCCTCTAACAGCTCCATATCACATTGAGGCGTGTGTTCTTTATGACCTTATTTATCTACAGACTCAAGAAATTGCCACCATTTGGTCCATGGAGGTCTCAGGCTGTACTGTTCTCCATTCTTTTGTAAAGAATGTACGTGTTGTGTGAGGTTCTGAGGTGGCAGAAAGGAGGAAACCTCCCAAAACTACGTACACAGTCCCTTTGCATAGTGGAGCTGCACTTCAAACACTGCACCTCCACTGCTGTGGAAATGAACAGTCATTACAATAATTTTGTGTGGGTTTTTTGTGCCTGCAAAGCACACTGTCAAATTTGCTTTAAAATATTAGGTAAGATTTGAATACTGTAGCATGTATGAGGCAATTTGTTCAAATATAATTAATCATTGGTTTCCATTTCAGTTGGCTGTTAAATATAAGCAATGATATTTTACCGTACTGAATGACTCAAGTATGTTATCAGTAAAATTAAGTATTTTTATAATTATTTTTTAAACTGTTGGAGGGCACAGGGGGTAGAGAAAGAACATCAAGAATGATACCTGGTCATATTCCATGGACAATTGGCCTGAAATGTAATGCCAGGGCCTTCTACAGAAATTATTCATAACCAGGTCCCCATGAAGGTGTACCATTACTGCCCGTTCTCTCACGAACCCAGCAAATCTGTTTTGTTGACAGTAGTTTACTTTGGTTGTTATAGAAATGCTTTCAACTATGTTCAGTTCCTTCTCATCCTGGGGTTAAATTAATTCAAAAGCCTGCCTGCCAGGATAGAGGTCCGAGCTTGTGTCAACATGTCTTTAGAAATGCATTAACAAGTTGCTCCACATGTATAATTAATAGGGACGAAGGAACCCTAGACTGTCAGAAAGTCTGTATTCCATCCCAGTACATCTCTTATGCTTCTTGATACTTTCTTTCCTTTATGATGTTATTTCTAGAACATTGATCTAGTTCACCATATATTACTCTTGGAAATGTAAATCTTATAAAAGCAATAATATCATAATAAAACTATTTTGCCTCTCTGTGCATCTTTTATACAGTGAGCTCAAAGTGTTTTAACAGAGCTTGATTAAAAATTAAGCCTCTGTACAGCTGCGTCAGGCAGGTAAATAGTATCATATCCATTTTACAGATGGTTAAACACACAATAGAAAGGTTAACTGTCCATGGCTGCTCACTAACTTAGCGGCACTGTTGGGAGCAAGAACTCAGACCTGAATAAGTAACAAATTTCTTTATTTGGTAGCTGAGGCACAAATCAGAGAAATGGTGTTTTCAGTTTCATGAAACAATTTTCTTCTCCTGGCTCTTTTAACCAAGTGAGAAACAAGTAAAAAATTTAATTTTTGTCAACCAAAAAATTCAGTTTCATCTCAAAGGAAATCACATTGAATTCCCTTCATGGCTCCAACAGAGCCAGCTATGGACCACGGGAAGGCTTCCCTCTGCTGAATTTATTCTGCGGTTTTGGGGAAAGGGCAGAAGGTAGAGAAAACAAGCGCAGCACTGTGGGAAGTGGGATTTGACGGAGTGATTAAGTCTACCATCCAGCTGGCGGACACAACAGCTGTTACTATTACAGTCCTGATAGCATTTCATTTATTTTAAAACCCTATCTTAAAGCTTTAATATCCCATCCATTTTAAACCACTTCATCTGAAGGTGGCAGCAGGGGCGATCATCTAGTAAAGAACATGGAAAAGAAGACAGACAAGTCTCACATGTCACTTCATGAGACAAGGCTTCTTACACCTTTCCATCCAAGATGGGATGTTCCTAATATACAGTGCTGCAATATAAGACAGACCAAAATCCTGGAGAACTGACAAAGGTTCTTTTTTGCTAACACTAGGCAGGTAGAGACCAGTTTTATAACCCCAAATTATTTCTATTAATGAAGTGAGTGCCCTCACTGACACTGTCCCTTTTAGAGCCATCCTGTTAAACAGAAAAATGGACAGCTGCCATCCATCTGATTTCTCTGCCCCTGTATTTTAAGAAAGCTCATCAAAAAATATCTGCCTGTCTCTACATAACCATACCACCAAGGAGATTCTACAAGTGACCCCTTACCAGCCTGGCCAATGTAATTGCTGCTGCAGCCCCCTTTCCAGCCCCTGCTGAGGACACCAGTGTGTCTATACCACTCGATCTGACAAGCCTTTCATTTCCTCAGTGCAAAGGTTATTATTGCACTCGACTGTGGTGCTCTCTGCAACCCATCTTTCCTACTGGGCATTCCCGCTGAGCTGGGTTACAATCTGGCTTTATTCTGGTGGGAGGAGATGACTCACTATTTGTTCTGTAAGACTACAAGGAGACACCTTGAAGCAAAAAAAAATGGCTTTGAAGTGCCAGCTTGTTTCACAGAGCAGATGGCTGGGCTAGGCTGAGGTTAAAGACGTTCATTATAAATCCATCATCAAACTAGGACATAGATGTACAGTGATTATCAGATGGAGGGAAGGTGCTTAGACTGGCAACGTCTATGTCGCTGCCTGAGCTACGCATGACGGCAGCCAAGTTTTGGTAAGGAGGGTCAGATCCTCCTTTCACCCAGCAGAAAGTGACACCACTGAATGCAGAAAGAACCCGGAAAAACTGTATGACCTCACTTTGAACAGAACATTTGCCATCTCCAAATAATGCCACCTAAAATCCTAAATAAAATCAGCATTCACCCTCCAACGCAGAAAACACAAGCTCAGGTTACTCATCTACATACAGAGCACCACTGCAAAAGGCCCACATGGGGTTATTTTCTTTCTTTCTGTATGAAAACACAGAGAATAAACACACACACACACACCTGCAGAGCTTCCATGGTCCAGGCAGTACCTTCATCAGGTAAATCAGCATATTGCAGTAGTTAATGTAGTTAATGGAGCCAATCTTTACCAGACAAGGACTGGATCCCAAATAATTTAGTAGTGAAATCAGAATCAAGGCCAACATACAGCTACAATTATTTTTGTTGAAACATACTTCAGGTTAAACAGAAAGCAATAACTTCCTTTGATGCACTCGCACAGCCTCACAAACCCCACAACACTTGGTGGTGGATAATCTGCACCCTGTACGCCAATACTGAAGAAATCAGTGTTTCCTCTGGAAACAATACAAACCTCTCAGCCTAACGACTTTCGTTCCCTCAAGGAATAATATAAATTAGCCTGTGTTAAATCTGTAGTCATTTTCCTGCCCTATAGTGTAATGTTCATGAGTTTATGGTTAGAACACTTGCTGCGTTCATTCAAAATCCTACATCACAGGGTTTATTTTAATTTGGTGTTAAAAAAAGCCATTCCAGACCGAATAATCTCTAAAGCGGCTTTTTCTTCCAATTTTTTGTTATAAAGAAGATTTTTTTGAAGCTGTGGACAATATGTCTAACATTGCACTCACATTATATCTCTCTTGGAAACAATTTACAGTTGGACTTCAAGAATTCTCATCTTCAAGTTGCTCTATAATAAAGTATTTCTACAATATATTTATATATCACTGCCTTGTCACTTTTTACCAAACTCCTATCTGAGGTCAGTAACTACAACGATATTTAAGACTCGCCATAGGAAGAAAGCAGTGAATTCACTTACCGAACATTTCCTTGTTTCATCTTCTGAATGTTTTGGGGTGGTTTTTTTTTTTTTTTTAATGAATACAATCACAAGGCAACTGAATTATTCTGAACAAAGCAAGGGTCTGCATAGTGAAGCAACACTGAGAGGTTATTAGTTAGGACACTGCAGCTCTGAACCCGTAACTAGCACTAATTTATTGCCAATATTCCACACTTTCCTGACAGTATATAGGCTTTAATATCACCATGCTAAAAAATAAGGTAAGCACTCAAAATAACTCAAAAATAATGGTCACTTATGAAAATCATAGCCCTTAATCTAATTATGCCTCAGTTTCCTTTTTAATGATATTTACAATACATCTGTCTCATCTCTCTGGTTAGCCCTGTATTTTTAAAGCCATCAAATGCCACATTTATATGGAATCTTTTGGCACTGAGAGAAGTGTTTTCCCCTTTTCAAGTATTCAGTTCATATTGTTAATAAGGGCATCTCTATGCAGTCGCCCAACTGACCAAAATGACCCTAAGGGATTTATTCTGGTCGTTTCCTTCTGTGACCCAAATTCACATTTGAAGCCAGATCTTCAAAGGATAAAGAGTAATACTTTAACCCACAGCAGATTGCAAACCTAATCTACTCTTAAGAGAGCGACAGTTTCTCAATTTGAGAAAAACTGGTGGGCAAAAATAGACTGGAATTGATTGTCAAATATGTGCACAGTCCTTTCATTCCCTGTTAAATACCATGAAGACCAAACATTATTTCCCCTGCGAAGTCTTTCAACACTTGCCCTAATTAAAGAGCAAAACTCCCACACAACACCACCAAGCCGTGCCTGGGAACATCAGTTAGCTGGACAGCATCACATTTAGATTTTAAGCTAGGTCACAAAGGTCACAAAGCTGGCTTTTCTGCTCAATTCTTTTTTGCCCATTCTTCCAGCTCAGGGGAGTTTCTAAGGTGGTGTACAATGCCTGTATCTTGTACTTTGCTTAGCTGTTGGTGAGTAGCACGAGAAAAAAAAGGAAGAGTCGGAGTCCAACCGCTCATATTCCAGGGATGTCAGCTTGGAAGAATGACCTCACATGCTGAAACAGTTGGAGCATTTCTTGCTAGCACCATTGTCTGGATGGACGGTTTTGACTGTCTCAGTTCTGAGCTGATAAATGATTGTTGTACAGCCTACTAAGTGACATATCACATTTCAGATCCAAATTAAAGCTTTTAAATAGGCAAATGGTGCTTTGGCTGGAAGCAGTAAACTTTAGAAATTCAATTGACATCAATTTCTGCTTGAAACAGACTACGCTACTTCATACCTGGGCCTGAACTGGCTAACCTTTAGAACTCACCACTGCTACCAAATTGGTGAAAAGCAGCTCTGAGATCAAAACAATGCTGCTTTGAAGCGAACTTGACTCCTGAACAACTTTGGCCCAAGCTGTTTCACTCTTTATTTGCTGCTCACCTCCCTGCAAACTTTTCACTTCCCACAAAACTAACAGTAGAAGCTTGCTCTGATGTGTTTACTCATATGGTTTTTGGCAACCCCCAAAAAAGCACATTATGTGCTGCTAACCCATGTTACACAATTTCACATGGCCTCATGGAGCTCTGGGTGGAGTGTGAGAGCTGATGGGAATTGGAGAGACACATCATAATTCAGGCATTCTGCTTTGCAACAGAAGTCTCCTGTTGCTCTCTCTGTCAGCTTACAATTCAAAAGCTTTTTTCCTGCTAACTCTTTACAATTGTAGATGGAGGGTTGGTCAGCATAAACAAAACTGTTTTTCCTGATCTGCTGGTTGGTTATTGCTGTTGGTGATTTGTATTGCTGTATTGTGCGGAGATTGCCAAACTGGAATTCTGTTGTTCTAGACAGAGTCAAGATGGGAAGATACAGAAACCAGAACATAATGGGGAAGATGATGGCAAGATGAGAGTAGGAATCTGATTAGAAAACCAAATATTTTTATTACAAAGCATTAGCTATCATCAGATTATGTATTTGAGGTTCTTCCATAGCTATTTTCTATGATTCTATGATAAGGTTGTATTGTTAACAGATAGGATACAAAATAAATGTTTCTGCTGGCTCATGAATATTACAGGCTGCACGGCACTCACCAAGAAATTTAGTTTCCTCTAATGTATATTTCTGGTTTCTTTTTGGAAAGAATATGCAAGGATTCAGCATTTCAACATCACCTTCACCACAATGAATCACGATGACTTACCTCCACAGTAAAGCATCAGCAGTTGCCACTAGAGGTCAAGAAAACGGGTTACAGCACAAACGGTACCATCGTTCTCCAAGAGGAATGGTCAGGTTCGGCAGCTATCAACCCCCCTGCTCCTTTATTTTGGGGGCCATGAGCTGAACTTAGAAATGTGCCAGCTAGGAGCCCTAGAAACTAAAGTACTTTACTCACGTAGCAGGTAGGCAGCACATGCTGAATCAGTGAAAGGTCCTGCACAGAGCTGCTCCCGTGGGTTTGAAAGCCAGCACAGAGGAACCTCTACTGGGGATGAAGGACTGTCTCAGGCTCAGCATCCTCACCAGGCTTCAGCTGTTCCACTGAGGCTGTCTACAAGGGTGATAGTTACACCAAGCTCTAGCATTGTTATACACACACCTTTAAAAAAATGTGTGCACCCTATCCCCATATGCAGGTGATTGCACACAGTTCTTCCCACAACCAAAAAAGACCATTTTTGGTCACCTCTAACTATGCCAGGCTAAATTTTAGCATTCAGTGTACAATGGTTCACTCTCTACTACGTATCTGAGGTAGGCAAGCAGTACACTCCTCTTTATGAGCTTCCAGAACCATCACTTAAAGGTACTTTCCCAATACATTTTTATGCTGCTCTAAAAAATGATCCATTAATATTCACATCTGAGTGAGAAGCAGGACTGAAGCTGTCTCAGAAAGATGCTGGCTGACTGAGGATGAAATGGTAGGTTTGGACAGTTGCTTCAGGTGATCTTTATTTTAATATTCTGTGAATTAGAGTTTTTTTAAACCAATAAACACACACATCTCAAAAGTGTGACTCTACCTCAATTGCATCGTGCAGATTTGCTTTCCTGCACATTTTCTGGATCCTCACACATACCAAGATCTAGCATTTCATCAAGGAAACATATCTGCAGGCAATGTGACAGCTGCTTCCTGGCTCTTTGAGCCTGCAACATTTTATTTGGGTCATGTGTAGTATCTTTCTTTCCTCTTGAAGCAGGTAAAAATGTCTGCTCGTTTCTGACACAGAGATACCATCGCTAAAGCAAACCCGTTTTAGAAAGGAAATTGTAAATGAGGACAAACTTGCTACTGCACATTTATAATCAACATCTTGAGCTAGCGCTGGATTGCACAGGGAGCCAAATCCAGCTCTTATACTTGGCACCATTGTCATTTCACTAATCTTAATGGGGGGTACGGCGGTCTGAGAAGGGAGTGCATACTCACTAGATCCCAACCACAGAAGCATCCTCGCATGGGAACACTTGCCATGTCCTCAAAGCTGGAGGTGGGACTATCTCCGTGTTACTACCTTTGTGGAGGTAAAACTGCAACAATAATGCAGCCCTATGGCCACTTTATATTCATGGTGAAATTTGCTTTCAAAGTTTTGCAGGGGATCATTACAGTGATCACTAGTTTCAGTGATCGCTTTGGGGAATGTTTTGCTCTGAAGATTACTGGAATTTTTCTTATTTTATGTAAGAACTAAATCCAAGTTCTGTTTCATTTACTAGCAATCTGAGTTATGCAAAATCAATAATAATAGCAGGTAACTGCTGATGCTTACAATGAATAAATATTACTAACTGGATGAGTTCAATACTTATGAAATATGCATTACTTAGTAGGGGAAAATATCATTAAAATTTTCCGGAAAAAAACATACTTCGCAAAATCACTTTGCTGTGATGGAGTATCCAGAATGGCAGCTTCATAAATAAAGCTTTCCTAAGCCTTGCTCTTCAGCTTGCACTGGATTGTGTGGGTGTCAGCTTGGTCTGTTCCTTGCTGTTCTGAGGGGTGCTAAGTTCCAAACATAATCAGTGATTTCAGGGCTTTATGTTGGGTTGAACAAAAAGCTACAAACTACAAACAAATCTACATCTTCATTTTGAGGCACCACGGTAGGAGGAACCTGCAAGTAAGAGCAGAATGCAGTCAAAATCGTTGAGTTTCAGATGTGATCTCTGCAAAATTACTCAGCCTTACAGGATAATGAAACAAAACCGTACATTTGCTACCAAAGGAAAGGTAGGTATTTGCTGAAACATTCAGTAATGTCTCACTGAAAAGTTTGGTAGGACAAATCGTTTTGCTAACTGGTTGCAAGTTTTGAGTCCATAATAAAACTTGCAGACAAAAAAGTGTGACCCAGTTTCTTGTTCCATGACTGAACAATTTGCACGGTGCTAAATATAAAACTGTTGATAACATATCGGTATTTGTTGCAAAGGGAGCATACGTACTTCATGAACTGCACCGGGCAACAAGTTGTATAGTTCCAACCATACTGCAAAACCCCACTTACAAATGAGGAGAGAATCAGGCATGGTTTTTCTCCCTTTTTCATACCCACATACAAATAAACATGAAAGTCCATGTTGAAATTATAAATATATTTGTGTTACTTATAATCATGGCACTATACAGTGAAAATAATGTCATTGCATTTTTCTTAAAAGAATCAGAATACAGTAAGACAGTATTGATACAGAATATCCTCTTGCTGTCCTACTTAATTCTGTTCCAACGTGTTTTCAGAAATTACAGTCTGAACAATGGTAGCATTAAGTCGCACTGAAGAAGCTGCAGAGCTAACAGAAATAAACACTCTGGTCCTGGTTTTGACCTCAGCATGGTGCAAACTCCACTGCAGACTGTGAGCCAATGGAGTAACTCCGTGGATGTCTGAAGCCATAGTGATGTGAGACCAGCCTAACCTACTGCACAACATCTCCTCCAGCTTAGCTTATATAACCGTTATACAGAGCCTTGACATAGTGCCCCCCCCCCACTGCACATCTCAAAGCACTTGAAAAGGATAAGTAGTTACTATGATCTTCCTTTTGTAGGTAGTGAAACTGAGGCACAGACAAGATAGTGAATTGCTGAAGATCTAGCTGGTCGCTGGTAGATGGGGACAACACCCAGGCGTGTTGAGTCCTAACCTTGTACCCTGTCTGCTGGACCATGTCACCCCTGAACACACACCGTGTGCTTCACTCCTGTCTGCCGAAACAATTAGCACAACAGATACCAGAGATTTGGAACTAATTGTCCATAGAAGACCATTCATATTAACTCAGCAAGGCAATATTTTAACCAGAGTGTTTTTTTAAGAAATAATAGCATTTACAGTAGTTAAATAGATGCTACTTTTTATCAGATCTAATTATTTTATAATAGTATACAGTCCTTGGATTGTTTATTACCATGTTATTTATTACTTTCAGCCCTCACTGCTACTTTAGGTAATACTTGAAATACACAGAGCTTTAAAAAAATATTTCCATTACAAATATTTAAAAATATACTTATCCTAAAAAGCTGTCCAGCACTATTCCAAAAAATCTCTTGTAATAAATGTCTTTTTTAATTTTAACAAAAATATCTACCATTATATAGAAGAGCTCAAGTTTTGACAAATCTGTAATACAGTCAGAAACATCTTGGGCCAGATTCCACTCTTGTTTATACAGTTGCCAATTTGGATCACGGTGTTCACTTCAGTTGCATTACTGTAGTATAATCAGGAGCAGAATATAGCCCTTAGAGTTTTAAAATAACTAAATGGACTGGATACTGCAACGGTTACTTGTACCTAGCATTTACAGGGAAGGGAAATCCTTTACTTCATTGCACCTAAAAATGCAAAAGACTGTTATATTTAGTATTTGTGCCATGACCAAAGAAGTGCCAGGCAGCTGCAGTGGATGACTCACACCTAGAATCATACTCACTTAAAGAAAAAATTTTTTTGGCTGAATGATGCCTGCAACTGCTGTCATTAAATGGAGGATGAGTTTTATAGAGAACATTTGTAGAGAGAAAATGCCAACCTTCCTATCATGCTTTCTACAACTCTAGGAATCATTTTAATTGCATTTTGTTACCTATAAAGTTGTGTGAGCTTAATAGAATCTCCCACTACTTAGATCTAGGAAGGACACTATTTTAAATTGCTTCTGTATTTTCCAGCTGAAATGCCTCCATCTAGCCAATGCTTTTCAAAGCACATTCAGAACAAGATAGTAAGTATTTAGAGGAATCTGCATCTCATCAGAAGGACCTGTGAGTCTTTTAAAACACTGGAACTTTTGTTTGCCTTTCACTCTTTTTCCTCCAATCTTCAAATTTAAATGCAGTGTTTGATTAAGGATCATAGAAATTAACCCGGTCTCATTGCATCAGGTTACACGTATGTAAGCAAGGCTAACATTCTCAGATGCAAACTACAACTCCTACCTGTGACCATCACAATATTAGAAAGGATCCTTACACATTGTGATTTTATTTAATTCATGTTTAAAGCTTTTACTCTACTTGCTTTCTTCCTAGACTTTGGCTGATGATCTAGTAACTTATGAACCAAAGAAACTTAAGTATATAGACTAAGTTCAGTCCTCGCTGTCGTCTTCATCATCATCGTCATCTTTACTGGGAGCACATCTTTGGAAGCAGTGTACTAGAGTTGCTAAGAAGAAGCTTGATAGAATAGCAGCAATGGAGACTGCGACTCCAGAGAAGATGATGATAAAAAGGTCCGTCAATGACAAACTAAATTTGCATTCACTAAAGCTGACCTCAGATAATTCATTCAGAAAGATTCTTCTATTTTCTACAGGCAGGGAACACTGGATTTCATGGAGACCTGCAAAGAAGAGGAAAGGGAAACAAATCAGAAGAATATTGATGAATCCTTCTGTTGCTCCAGTTAGAGATCAAATAGCTGAAGAAAAGTTTTAGGGTTAATTCTAGGTTTATGAATTTGTACAAAAATCAAGAAAAAATTGAACAACATCTGCCACTATCCAAAAGCCATTACATAACCCCCTTCAGTGGCTCCTGGAAATTAAATAAGTTCAGCTTCAGTCTTCCAGGAGGTCAGGTATGACCTAGGACCATGATTTTGAGGATTTCAAAAAGTGAATGTTGAACCCTGGATGGATCTGAATCTGGAGACCTGGAAGCACTTCTCAGCTACATCATGTGTCAAATTCTGTCTCCAAAAAAAGGGCAACACGGATATTGAAGTTCCTTCCACACTTTGGTACCTTCTACACCACTTTTTTTCCATGTAGTTCCAAAACTACAGTTGTCTTTCTCTTCTGGTCAAAACAAGAGCTTAGGTTTAATGGACGCTTGTTTGTCTATGACCTGCTTTCACCTTTCTCTCTGACTGTCATAAGGACATGCAGACTAGCAGATATTATTCCTCATGCATTACTGAAGAATGCCTAGAGCTTGGTTCTTCACAGTGAAAGCAAAAAAATCCAAATTTAAAAACTGGCGAGAATAAAGTTTGATACTGGACAGTAAAAGCATACAGTTCACTGCACATGCCCAACTCCCTCTTCATTCACAAGAGGGGAAAATCAGCAGAGCACATTAACAGGGCTGGAATGGAACAAATAATGAAGTGAATGAAGTCTGTATGGCTGCTGGCAAAATAGCTTTTATCTTGCTATTAGGGATATGAATGTAAAGGGGAAGTACAAGAATAGTGTATTAATGACACGAGAATGCTGCTCATTCTGGTACACTTTTACTCTTTGTCTGCTAATGGTAACAGAATGGACTCCCAGTTCTTGGCTCTGCATGGCTGCGTGCACACGGTGTACAGGGCGTTTCCATCACACAGTCACTTTAAATAAGGAATGTATGACAGTAAGATTTCCTCCGCTTTTGTGAATCCCATTTTTCTTGTGGCTGAATAGCTATGGCACATGATGCTCTACTCTTAAACCCAGTCTCCTGGGGTTACTGGTGCAAACCTGACTGGTTATCTGGATCCAGCCCAGCTGTTATGTTGATTTGAGAGGGGGTTTTAGTTTAGTCTACTATGGATCCAATTATCACTCTGACTTACTCGACCTTGCAATGATGATTGTACTACATTTTCATCCCTAGAAGCCACCCTGTATCCATTGTATTTGGCTAAAGTTCTGTTGCCTTCCCTCTTTCTCATGCTCCTCTCACTGACAATGTAATAGAAGCTGCCAGCAGAACAGGACAACAGTCGGCACGCCCAAGGCTGAATGGTTTCCTCTAGGCAAACTGCCACCTGAATACATGTGATGTTTTTTTTCCGAGCCTGGAGTGCACTGGCGATGTATACCAGATGGTGAGGCAACTGGCTTTGCAGATCTTTGAAACATCCTGCCTATGGAACTGGGTGGGAAGGTAAAGGAGCCACACTGTTTCAAACATCCTCTGAGACTTTAGAAACCTCTGGAACCTCCAATATTCATATAGATCATGTCTTGTATACAAATGGCCATACCGGAGCACTTGAGAGTGCCTGTGACTGCACAGATAGCTGGTGGCCTTGCTGAGCTGGAGTATCACATCTAAGCTTCCATAAGGAAGGAAATAGAAAAAGAACATAATAAAAGGAATGAAAAAGACTCCAAAAGAAAACTGTTGTTTTAAGCAGTTCTACATACTGCCAGTCTTCCCTCTAGAAATAACTTCATATGGTAGTGTTTGCCCAGGATCCCAGAGGTGGAAAAGGGAGAGCCCACTTACTCTCCACCAACAGCAGTTTTGCCATGGATCAAAACTGAGCCTGCAGACTGTGAGCTCTGTTCCTGTTTCCCAGATGCCCTCACCTAACATCACAACACACAGAATACAAATAGAACAGAATCTGCAACATACCAAGGCACTTAGAGGGTACTTCTTGTCGTGAGAATCAGTGTACTGTCATGATTTTGAGTCTGATTATACAATAACAAGAAATAAAGCAGCTCCTCTCCATGTAGCCATGGGTACTGGAATCTAGGTCATATTCTCAAACCAAATAGATCAGACGGGAATTTTCTACTTGCTTTATTCTGTGACGCTCCAGTGTGCTAGCTTAGCCTCAAGCCTTTACAGAATTCTTAGTCATTGAGAATAATAGCTGCCAATAGATAAAATCCAGCACCACAAACCAGGGGCCAGCACAGAGGCCCTGCTAGCTCCCAGCTATTGTTTCAGCCACCCCGTGCATCTTTCCAACAAGACAGGAATGAACTGACCCCTCCTATCCACACATAAGGCAGTCTGCTAAAATTGTGCTGGAAGCAACCTGTAAAGACTGCAGAGCTCAGTGGAAGCACATGCCGCGACTGAGGGAGAGAGGAACATTTATTAGTCTGTTCTGCTCAGGGAATGTTCCTCTGTGCTGTGCCATGACACTACTGCAAACCCCAATACAGTTAACAGAAGCTTCTCTTTTGACTCCAAAGAGAATCTGGAACAGAATGCTCATGTTCATTTGTCACAGTAGTGAGACAAGCAGCTATATCTCTGGTGACACAAGGAATTTCTCCTCCCAAAGCTAATGCAGTGGTTATTGCACCAGAGCCTCTGCTTCCCTGAAAACATCATAACCTGAAGGTCACACGCACCTGCTTGAGATGACACATGAACAATACCAGTTCATCTGCTGCCTTCCATAGCTATATGTTACTTTCTTTACATTATTTAAAAGTAGGTTGTCCTTATGAAATGAGGATCCTGTGTGTGGAGAACGGATGCTCTGTACAGCACCTGTCCTGTTACACTCACGCCTAGCGATAGATCCAGTTCTGCTCTTTGCTTGGGCAGGCGGTAATCCCAGGTCACACACCCTCTGCACCACCAACGAACAAAAGAGTGGCTTCTGTAAAACGATCAGTATTAATTATAAGGTGTGGTTTATTTCCTCTGGGTGATTTTGTTGCATATAGACTGGCTCAATCAGATTACCTGTCTGCACACACAAGATTTCCAGGGCACAGGAGAGTGCCATTTAACCTTACTGCTCTACTTTCACACACTTTAACTACAACGGTATTACTTTTTTTATAGTTTGCTTGGTTTGATTTTTATTTTGTAGAACCTGTTCCATTTATTCTTTTAAAAAAAATCAGGCAGGCTTCTTGCAAAGGGTATCTCAAAGCAGTTTGATGTTTAGTGCTTGGCTGCAGGAAGAACACCTTTGATGACAGTTGTGTATATCTCATTAATCCCACAACATGTTCAAAGAGTTGTTTCTTCATACCAAACAAACCCGTAAATGAAATAACAAGTGTGACTGTATTATAAACATATAGCTGATGTTATTTTGGTCAGGGCCATCACGCTACCTGTAACAACTCCAGCTGTCCCAAGGACAATGTCACACGCACTGTGTCTGCTGCTACATCATCTGGAGAAGTATTTGGTATTGGGCCATCTGGGTAGAATTTAGCTGTCTCTCATGTTGTTGAACCTAGTTGATACACACTTGAAATGTTTAAATGTGGCATTTTATTTCTTGCATGGTACTTTGCCTCCAGCTACAGGTTCTCTTTAGTCTACTTAAACACCATCACTAATGTATTAGATGCACTAATAAGCAGTGAGAGAGGCATTGCCTCTGAAGAGGTGTGAAATTTCATTGGAAACAGCCTCAAGCTATCAGAAGAGTAAGGCAAAAAAAAAAAAAGAAGCCTAGATTTAGGTCCCTAAATAAAACTTTTAATAGCCAAGTCCCCTAGAGGCTCACAGATCAACATTAGAGGGTACTTAACGGTTTGTCTCAATGCCTAAATATAAAGTTTAGCATCAGGTGTTCACATCTGCAAATGCTATCTCCTCACATCTTCAAATCCGTGAAAGATGGAAGTACTCCAAAAAACCTTAAGATGGAAGAAAGAGTGAAAAGCCAGTGGCAGTCAGATCATTTTACTGAAAATGACCAGGATATCAAATTATATATTTATATATGTGTATATATAAAAACAAATCTGATGTGCTTGTTAGGGAATCTAATTTCTGTTAGGAGTTTCTGCTTGAACAGAATAAAAGCTGCTGAATGTGTGAAATGCCTTAAGACTTTTAATTCCTTTCTAAAAAACTGGATATTATGTTCTGTACTGGTGATGTGCTAGCGTGTGCATGATACTGGGGAAGAACCGAAAGGCTGCAATGGGCAGAACAGTCTGTCCTTTTTAGCTGAAGCTTGCTCTGGGTCTATATTGGTGCACGAAGTCAAGGCAGCCTTCTCTCACAGCAGATGAATAAATAGGCACCGATAAAGAATGAAATGCTGAGAGGACTTACAAAATGCTCAGTTGTTGCACTGGCTTTTAGTTAGGCTAGAAGGTCAAATGAAACCTGTACTCTCATGCAATTATGATGCTCTGTTTTGAAAACAATGTTTAACATTTTCAGTGAGCCCACATCTACTATAAAGGCCTGGACTAGTGAAGACATAATTTTATTTACAAAGTTTAGTAATAGATCTTAGACTGGAATAGGATTATAGAAAGAGCCCAAGAAGCAAGAGATTATCACCTCACTGCACAGTCTTTCTAAACAGGCTTACAAAAATCATTCTATTCTTCTCACTATACTGATTCACTTCTGAATCTCATAACTGATTACTTCTAGTACTGAATTCAGTCAAGTTTCCTGTTCCAGAAGGCTGCTTATGGTCTCACTGGCACCTGCTCCTGCTTTTTTCCTACCTCCTCTCACTGCCATCCTTCTCTCTTGTCTTTTGCATAGAGAGTCTACCTGGAAACACAGCACTTCACCAGAACTTACCTATCCATCCGTACTGAGGAGGTACAGCTACAGAAGCCTTGAAACAGCATCGGTATCAATACTGGCACTAAAAACCCCTCTGAGTATCTCAAGAATTTGTTGTCTTGTGTACACAGCTATCCACAGTGAAGTAACATTTGACCAAGTGAAGAGCAAAATATGAACATAGCTACAGCCTGCGTGTTGTGACATGGGATTTGCTGCCACTACTGAACTTTCATCCAGCAACGTTCAGCAATTACCTTAATTTAGGATACAGTTCTGCAAGCCTGTCTTCTTCAGGTTTCTTTTGCCAGTTCTGCTTCTAGTGGTGTGAACATAAACGTTAGTGTTCAGGAGGAAGGTGCACTGACACTGTGCCAGATAATCCCATCCGTACCAGGGAAGTCTAACACTGAGCACCAAGCCTCATTTAAACTCGTGCGACCTTAATTTCAAACACTCAGAACATCTACTTGCTTTCGTTGTCACACAGACACCACACATCTATTTGGAATCCTGTTGCTCACCAATTCTCAATGAATTTTTCCAGTCTTTTTGGAAATGCTGGTGTACAGAGGCTACCCATGAAAAAGTCTTTTCATCACATTGCTAGAAGTCTTTTACTACTGTTTTAATAGAGGGCAGCAAAGTTTTTAATTCTTGCAGTGGATAGTGGGGAACTTAAATAGAGTATGTATTAAACACACAAGTTTGAAAAAACACCATTGTATTCAGCACAAAAAGCAGAAACACCAACTATTTCTTGCAAACCCAGAAACTACACAACTTGCCGAAGAGGCTTTTTGAAAGATACTGAGAAGAAAAAAAAAAAAGTAAAAAGCAAAATGAGGGCAAGATGACAGAAAGGAGACACTACAGTCACACGCCAAGGAATACTTAAACTCTAATTAAAAGCAATGTTAAAAATGCATTAGTCATTAGCAAACAAGGTCACAGGCACAGCTGCCCAAAGCATGTTCACAGAAAGTAAAAATCAGCAACAGAGATCCCCGCAAAGCAATTCAATATAGCCACCGCAGACTACTTGTATTTCATTTTGTTACATACATTTTATCTCAATCCAATCCCTTCATCAAGGTGAGATCTTCAGAGGGGTTCAAGAAACGCCTTTCGCAGTGCTACGCACTACTTTAAAAGAGCACCTTCCACCTAAAATTCACCCTTGAAAATATGAGAAATTACCAAGTGTATTTTTGTAGGATTTCTAGCTCCCATTGAAGCAGAAAACACAAGAAACCTTAAAGGTGACTCTTGATCTCAAAAAAACCCCAAATTCTATATTTCCTTAGACTCCACTGAATTCAAAATTTTGAAACATTATGCCCCAAAATCATTTAACTCAACCTATCACCATCCTTCCCTTTATTCAGTATCTCTCGTGCTTTTATTAATATTTTCTCTTAATTTCTTCTACCAGATCCAAGGACACTGTTTCCTCCTCTGCTTTCTTCAATTCTCACTTTAGAAAACTTCAACCTTGAATTTTACAAAAAGTGATTGGCAAGATGATCAAATATGGGCAAGCAGAGAACATAATAGCATACACCTCAGAGACATGATTTCCTTGAATTTTTTTAAATAATTTGTTTAAGAGCAACTTATGCCTTTGTTCTTTCGAGATACTTTTCCTTCTGACAGTTCACATGCCCCCCATGGATTAAAACCAACCATAAAAGTGTTTACATGTATCTTTAAAGGGACAGAAATATTACAACAGCTTTTCTATTTCCAAAAATTATCCAACATTCTTAATCTCCATGCTCCTCCTAATGGGAACCCTTCAATATGAATCACTGGCCATCATGCTGCCGTTCAGGCTTAATGAATGCTTATAAAATCAAACATTCTTCTTCAGAAAAATCTTGAAGTTTTATAACTTAACCATTGTGGCCCACAGGGAACACTTTGTCTTCTCTAGGAAAAAGAACAATTGTTAGAGATTCTCCACTTACCACCAGTCCACCGATCTTCACAGTTCCTTTGTCTATTTTGCACTATACACACTGATTTGTTCTTAATCAATAACCAAATCAGAGGGAAAAGCATAGTTTGGTTCTGGATTACGATGAAAATGCTGGTTTTAATCTCTTTTTACAAGCATAAAAATACGTTTGCTGTTCTAAAGCGCTGAGTTTGACTGCAGGTAAACGGCAAAACTTTCAGTGCTGTTTCTTTAACAAGTCTGCCTTCAAATCCGGCATGTGAGAGTATTCCCTTCATGCCAATGAAGCCTTTATTTAGAAATATATGTTAGATGAATAAAGGTTGGGATCTGTAAAATGATTCAAATCCCAGCTGTTTGTGTGAAGCGACAAGTCAGGTGCGCAAAGGCAGCCCAGCTGGGAAGAGGCTTTGCAGTCAGACAGGTCAGCAGAAGTTATAACTCTACAAGCTATTTCTGGTAGCATGCCAGAAAGAAAATGGACCTGGCTTTTGCAAAACTAATGAGTTGAAATACGGCTTTTGTTCAGATCACTGAGTTCTCCAGAGGCCTTCCTTACAGAGGTAGAGAACTTGAGGATCAATTATTGAGATTTCGGTTCACATTAACAAAACACCAATTTTTTTTTTTTTTTTTAGCATCCCAGGCCAGCATAATACACACAACAGCATACAGAGCCTTTAGTGTCTTTGCTCCGTGTTTTTCATGAGAGGGCTGGGGATCACCGATGCAAGCTGACTGTCATTCACCTTCCCACAGCTTCCCTTCTCAGTAAACACAGGTTACAAAGTCTGCCACTTAAAGGCTGGGAAACTTCAATCTGTCACAGAACCTTCTGCACTGCTCATCACAGCTTATTCTTAAAAAAAAAACCCAAACCACAAGAAAAGAAAACCACCAGACAACTCCTTTTCCCTTCCTGCCGTTTCCCACTTGTATAGGCCATGCAAGGCCAATGCTCGAGCTGCTGCAGAGCTGTAGAGGACCAGCATGCAGCCACGATAACGAAGCTCTCTTCTCAGCCCCTGCAAATGTATCCCTATCTTTTTTTCCTTTGCTGTATTTCCAGATGTAAAGCCTGCTGCCCTACTTATCTTGATGTGTTTGCTGCAAGAATACTTGTGTCTCCAGCCTCACAGCAGTCTCACGAGGAAGCCAGGGAGTCTGAATGCCAAATCTTTCAGTGAGTTGCTCTTCCCACCCGTCCCGGGCCAGGCCAGGCGATCGTGGCTTTGGACAAGCATAACCTGACGAGTAACACTAATGTGATTAGTTCCTAAGGGGTATAATGTCACAACATCATTAATAACTGAACACTGGACACAAAATGCAATCAAATAATAATTCTAAGGATTAGTTTTACACCGACTTTCCAGAAGTTGTTTTGAAAGGCACTCAGTTGTGGCCATGTGCTTTTAGAATGTCCCTGAAACACTCTTTGGGTGCAGTTTGGCCCTCACCTTCATGAACAATGTTTTGCTGGTTTATTAAAGGAGACAGCCAGTATTTTAGTGGCAGCAGCTCACAACAAGCAATGAAAACGCTGACTTCACAGGCTTTTCTGCATACATGCACTCAATCTCACCAATACAACTGGCTGCAACGACACCAGGGGACTTGCTCCCGGGAACAAATGCAAATCACTTGCTTAGGCCACCTCAGGGTGGGGGGGAGAAAAGCTCTGATAAAACCAATCATTTAAATATTTGCTCCTTCCCTCCTTGTCTACCCAAATCAAGTCTAACTAAAAATTTGGAAGATACAGATGAGCTAGTAATTTTTCAGCTGTTTGGCTGAAACACAGGTGTGGATGAAAGTGCTGTGAGAAAGCATCTCTAAGCTTGCAAGACACTGGGGAGCACTGGCAATACTATGGGAAAGCTCTGTCACTTCAGGTTTCCAGACATAAGTTGTGATAGGCTTTAAAACACTTGACAGGGCAGAAGAGAGAAGAGAGATGGGCTAGGACAGACTCTCAGTCTGAATAGAGTCAGTCTGCATAAAGGGGAAGGAGGCAGAAGCTCATTAAAAGAGATGGAAAGCATGGGGAAAGTGACCTGATGTTTATCGTGAGAGACAGGCAAATACTTGGTTCAAACAGAGCAAACTTTAGCTAAAGCATCAGGGAAGGGGGGAGAACAGGTCTGGATTTGGTTTAGAAAGAATCAAGATGAAAGTTTCACTGAGGCATACAGGAAAAAACCTAACACTTTTCCCTCAAATGATTTCTTCCTTAAAACAGCTGGTTTATAGCTAAGAATATTTAGGGCAACCTAGATAAGCATATTAAAAAAATGCCACCCAAGGTCATGCACATAGGAGGAACCTGAATAACTGACCAGAGACTCTGGCGATCAAGAAAGCAGAGAAAAGATGTCTGAAGTCTGTAGGCTCACTGTGTTTCCCCCCCTTTTTTGTCTGAATTCAAAGAAAGTTACTTGACCTCAACCTGTTCTCCTGAGCAATTCTCCCCCAGCCTTTTACCTCTCACCACCTTCTCCACAGCCACCCCCTCAGACACAGCCCAGGCACCAGGGATTTCATGTCAGGTAACACCCGGATACCCTCTGGAGCCCTGACAAAGTTTTTATGCTCCAAGCAGTTTGTCCAGCGTGCAGCTGGGCAGCTCAGTGACACGGGTTTATGCCCTGCTGCTTGTTGGGAGGCATGAACTGTGAGATGATCTCCTGCTAAGGCTGGATTAAGAGAGGCTGTGGGGTCGGGTGGGAAATGTGGAGCAAGAGTCTGGATTCCCTATACATGGCAGTCTCCCCCCCACTCCCCCACTTTTCTGGAAATTGCTGGCCCAAATAACCAGAATTATATGTCCTTCATTTTGGGGTGTTCCAGAGCCATTTCAATTTATTCCTAATATTGGAAGCAGTGCTATTTTAATGAAAAGAGCCAAAATCAAGCTACTGAAAAGAGTTTGAAACAGAATATCACAACAAAATACTTCCAGGAAAGGGCTGACAACCACGGTTGCATAAAATGGGGATTTAACTCTTCTGTAGCAGCTTCACAGCTGATCAGTAAAATGAGAGAAAAGTCAGTTTTCCTAAGGAGCTGGCACAGAATATTTAGCTGCTCAAAGGGCTTATTGTAGAAAACACATTTACCAGAGAGGAAAATGAAGTCTGGAAGAGAACCAGCTCTGGGCTGAAAGAATTTGAAAAGGCTCTTTCACTGCCTATGTAAATTTAGGCTACAAATCAAAATTATAGGGCTTCATTTTTAAATTTTATTTCTTAACTGGTAAGAGAACCTGCTGCTAAAAAGCAGTCAACATCTTTTTAACGGACTCGTTTGTTGAAAGCATGCAATTATAGTTTGACCAAAACGCCGTTTGGGTCACTGCAGGCAGCACACAGACAATTTGACCAAGGACCCTCCTTCCCTCCAAGACACACAGACAGAAGCGTACATACTGCACTGTAAGGCACCGAGCTTTACCTTTCTGGAGCTTAGATGCATTGTCCTGTATCCAGCTGAAAAGATTGGCAAAGTCACAGTCACAGACCCAAGGGTTGCCCTCTAAGCGTATAGTCCGCAGGGAGGGAAGCGCTTCTAGGGCTGCCACATTTAGGCTTTGTAAGTTATTGTCATTCAATTCTAACACTTGGAGCTGTTCCAGGTTCTCAAAAGCAGCCTCATCCACATCCACCAGGTTATTGTTTCCAAGGCTCAATTTTATCAATTTTTCTGCAGATTTGAATATCCCAGCATCAAGCTGTGTTAAATTATTGTAGCTTAAGTCTAAATACACCAGTTTGGTAGAACTGCTAAAAGTGCCCTCTTCTAAAGAGGTGAGGGAGTTATTCCTGAAGTCCAAATAGACTAGATCTCCATAAAATATAAAGAAATCAGCTGGTATCGCCTGAATGTTGTTATCGGCTATAAGAAGTTTCCGTACATCCAATGGAAATGGATTAGGAACACTTGGGAGTCCTTGATCCCGGCAATCTATGGTGTGGTAGTCCATACAGCTACAGACAGCAGGGCAAAAATGACCCACGGGTAAGAAAAGCAGGCAGACAAAGACAGAAAAAGGCAGAAGGCAGAAAGGAAAGCATGGCAACATCGTCAAGGCTCTGAAAGCTGGGATGAGCACCACCTCTAAGAGAAAGACATTTTGCTCAGCTGAGCAGCAGTGCCTGGTACTTGTGTGTGTGTGATTGTATCCAGGAGATCACATATCATCACAGATCCAATAGCAGCAGTCTTGGGAGGGGGAGGGAGAGTGACTGAAGGAGGGAGGGAGGGAGGCAAATGTGAGGATTTACACTGTCAGAATATTATAATGCTGTGCAGGGTAAGGGAAAGCGATGATTGGGTAAACGGAGGATCTTTCAAAAGGACTCCCTTGGTTTTGTGAGCTAAAAAAAGCTGAGCCTGTTTGCATATTTGCTGTATATTCCAGCAAACAGGAAATCACACCTCATCCTGTGACTCCAATGGCAACAGCTTATGCTTAAAAATCCCTTCAGGTAATAAATCCTGATGAAATCAATTATTTCATTTCTTCCCATGTGCCTAAATCAAGGTCACCAAAACGCTCTAGAAATGCAAGCGAGGGTCAGGGAAGCATCCTGGTTGACTGCTAGGAACCGTTTTCTCTTTCATTTCTAAAACAGGGAGCAGAAGAGCAGCATGGGCAGAGGAGCCCAAAGACAAGGAACATTGACTTTTGCTGTTTCTGGATGTCTTCGCAGCTTTTAGATCAAGCATGTTAATGTTATTTAAATATGACTCACTGTCTTTTAACTAAGAAGTATAACCTACTGCAGCAACAAGGAATATGGTCTCAAAAGTGAAGGTTTTTCCTTCCTGTTTTAATGACCAAAACAGCTGCTTTCTAACATGGCACTGGCAATGTCAGTTGAGCCACATAAAAGTGCAAATTGTGGATCAAATCGTCAGTTTGTTAAAACCGAACGGATTTTCTTCCTTTTCAGGGGGTTGAATTATTTGAAAATCACTCTGCCTGTCTCCCATGGGACAGCAGAGATGATTCTGAATCACAGCATCTGTGTTTTTCTGACATCCCCAAATCCACACCCAGCAAGGCAAGTCCTCTGCCAGCTACAAGCTTAACTTTTAACTCCATCCCTCCCTCTTAATGCCCATTGTGTAAGCAGACAGAAATGGGACTCGAGTGCTTGGGCCACACCTATGTGCTGAGGGAAGATTGTATTTGGGCGCATATGTCCTGGTGATTAGAGCACAAACTCAAACACCTTTGAAAGCTCATTCCTAGGTCAAAGAGAGGCCAGTAATCTTGACTTAAGGTCATATTTCATAACTGAGTTCAGAGCATCTTTCATCCAGGACAAAGTACAAAAATTTCTAAGACAGGCTGCCCTCCCAAGACTTTAAACTTCTAAGGTCGTATCTTGCAAACACTTGCTCCTGCTGTAATTTACTGTTTTTCTGCCCCTAATTAAATTAAGGCTGTAGGTCAGAGATAAAGCTGTTCCTAACACTTAAGGAACGCAGAACTGACTTGAGATCTTGTTGTAAAGATAACTTCATAGATGGAGATCTCTCTATTCACTGAAGTTCTCAATACACAGGACTAAGGGGTTCCTATGGTTTCTCTTGTGCAGACCCATCCTTTTTCTATCAAATGTACAGAAGACGCTGACATTTTCATTTCCAAGATGCCTCAGCGTTATTATGCCTACTTCACAGATGGAAGACTACAGACAATAAGGCACAATTTGTGAAAGATCCAAGAACATGTCAGTGGCAGGGGTAGGAATAGGACTCAGCTTCCCTAAAAACTCCACCAGCCCCTGCTAAAACTACTTCTCCTTTCTGTAAGAAAAAGACTTTCCTCTTGCTCAGCTGCTCACCTGTATTCTTTACATATTACCCTCTGTAGGAGAAGATCCTCACAGCTTATTCTGCACACTCATATGCAGTTTGCAATTTCTCCATAGAATTTGTGGAGTTTTCCTGAGATGTTTGTGAAGGGGTTGGCAGGAGACTAGGGATTACTCCCAAACTCTGGGTATTCTGGGCTAGGTTTGTCAAACATCAGCTCTTCTCCCACAGCATCCAAGCAAACAGAGCTTCACTGCCAAGGTGGAACAGCGCTGATCTTCAGCTCCATGAGACCAGCTGCAGTACCTGCCATCACAGGCCACCTGCCATGGTCTGGCACCCTTCTCTTGCTGGCTTTGATTTCAGAGAGTTTCTTCCTGACCTGTCATTCTCTGTATTTCCTGCTTCAGTTTGTCTGTTCAGTTTTATTAATTCCTTAGCTACTGCCTACTTCTATACCTCATCCATTTCCCTCATGGCACAGAAATTCTCTGGAATCTTTTTGAAGCTTCATTCACTTGCCAGGCATTTCAGGCAATTTTGGATAGCAGGACAGAGATTCTGCAAAACTTTCTATCTAATAAGATATTAAAGCTTTACTTTTTTACTTGCATCAGTCAGTCACAGTAACCTGTACTACTCAATAAGGGGTTTAGCCAGCTATCTGCAAAGAGCACAGCACCCTCTTGTGCCCTACAGGACAGCAGTCATTCCACAGCCACTCTGGTCTCTTCTGATAAGCTATGAGCAAGTTTTACCGTACTCCTATAGTTTACTTATACGCTGAACTTCACTTCCTCCTCTTCCAGCAGCCTATTAAAGAACCTCAGTCACTCCATGCAAGAAAATAAAATATATAATCCAGGTCGGGTTCTCATGTGCTATTTTTAGAGGCCTACAGTAAGAGAGCAGAGGTGGCACAGAGCAAGCCTACACAATGCACAGACCTGAGAAGGGACACAAATGCAAGGACAAAGCAGGCTTCCAGTTCCCTCATTGCACTCAGTTACAGGAGCCAAATTACAAACCTATTGTATGCTGCTGCTCCTGGCATTTGGACTTCCTTCTGCCTGCACAGCCTGTGATATCTTTTGGCTATTTGTTACAGTGACAGGGACACTAAATCACAGACTGCCAGTCACCTATTGGATCTGGAATTTTTTGGTTTTGGAGGAAATTCTAAAGCACATCACAGCAGATCACACATAGCAGGACTTTGCTGGGCTTCAACTGACGCTATGGCAAAATACAAAATTCCTTCAGTGAGTAGTCTCAGAAATAGAGATTTGTTTATCATCTATGCTTCTTCAGTACTCCCAAGCAAAGACTTCCAGTGCTAAATTTTAGTCCATATAGTTTCGAAAAAGCACACGCTTCCCAATCAAAAATCAATGCCAAACAAAAACCCAAATATTCTCTTCACACAGATGATATCCCACACAGATCAAATCTCAACTATCAGCTCAATTAACTATGATCCTGGCTTCCCGGATCCCCTAAAACAAGAGGGACAGGATGGGTTTGAAAAACAAACACGGTAACAATTTCATTATCAGAGAACTATGGAGGAGACTGTCTCAGTCACATCATTTTGTAGAGAATGAGGAAGCAAACCCAACTTCTCTCCATACCTCCCAGTTGTAGGAGGTGAATAAGCACAACAGTAGGCAGGCTTTGGACTAAACCAACAAAGCTCTGCCTTTCCAGTCCTTTAATTTTCTGTTCAGGATACTACTAAGAGAAACCTCTAAAATAAAACAGAGTGCGAGAAGGCACTCTGGTCCTGGATCTTTGGCGTGCTTGCAGTGCTGTATCATGGCAAGCAGTAGGAAACTAACACCATTCACTTCCTTGCCTAGTAAAGTATGAAATAGGTTTGCATAAAAATGACAGAGGTTTCATCTTTCCCTTAGAAACTTCCAGCCCTCCCCTTAAATGTGCTCAAAACTTCCCAAAACAATTTGGGTAATGGAAGAAAAAAGGAGAAACCATAGCACAGACACACATGAAGGAATCAGATCTCAGCCAATAAATCCTTATTCACAAGAGACTGAAACTGAAAACTGTCCATCCTCACGCAGAGTTTTGAACAGCTAATTGAGCATATTTTTCCATGAAGTAAGTTATTATTCCAGGCTTATGCTTCACCGAGTTAAGGTACATGTCATGTCCAAGGCTGCTGCACCAGGTGCACGTAATGACTGCAGAGGGTTTCCTTCTCATTGTCATACATTAGCAATGTGTCACAGGAACCAATGTTCAAAGTTGAATGACTAACAGTATGCTAATCAATTAACCGAACATAGAAATCAAGTGCTAAACAAGATCTTTGAACAGAAGTCTGATTTTTATTCAGATATTTACCATTTTGGCTTTAGTTGTTTTTTTTCTTTTGAGAAAAATCTCCCCCTGCTATGAGCAGGCATGTTTTTATGAATGCAGCCATGGGCGCCTTTGGACAGTTTTCCCTCTGATCTCACATCTAAGTAGGACTGAAAAAGCAGAAGAGAAAAAGGATATATTATTTTGTCTTACAATTCATGAGGTGATAGAAAATGTGAAGTGAACTGAAGCTTGTATTACACCTGCCCAGTCCTCCACTGCTGCTGTCGCTGCTGCTGCCATGCCACTGGAAGGGAAATCACATCAAAATTAATCAACGTGGCAGCTGTGATGATTGAATTTGAAAACTTTAGACACTGCAGTTCAGCAGCCAAATGAGACCAGCCTAAACCCATCAAAAGACTTCCATCATCTGCTCGAGACAGCGTGGCTTATTCAGACATGTGGTCACTATTTTACTATAAACCATTAGGATCACTAAAAGCATTCACGAGAGATGGAACAGTGTAAATTATATTTCCTTTTTCCCCTCAGGAAGGAGTTTGTCTCCAGCCACTACAGTGTAGTCATCCACTTGCCCTCTCCATAAGCTGTTGAAAGGAGATATGCTCGTGTATATCCACTGCTACTCTTGTATGTAATAAAATTGCAAGTAAAGCTGGTCTCCAGTTTCTTTGCAAACACTATTTATCTGGTCATATTCCCCAATGAGTCTGTCGAGATCTGAAAAACCTCATGGAGATCAGAGATTCTTCAGATGCTCAGAGTTTCTTAATAAAATATATATTTTAAGAAATCCAACATAGGATTCGTAGAGGAAAATTTACGAAAGTCAGTGACTTTGAAGTAGCAGTTGGAGTTGAACATAACTTTCATATCTGAAACTTGTTCCAACCTGCAGCTCAGTTTCAAGCCGTGAAGCTGAATGGAGAAGGAAGTTTGAGCAAATTCTCAAAGACACAGGATAACACAAAATTTAATCCAGGTCTGATGTAAAGCTAATTGTTATTTTTAGCCCATGATGGCCATTATGAACATGGCATATTTGCTTCTAAAGACAGGAAATAAAAATCTCAGGAACTGATTTTCTCCAAACCATGCGCTGCACGCTCGTGCTTTCTAGCCCGTCTATAGCGAACAACTGCTGAACACTTCAAAGCGTTCAGAGGCTGAATGTGCCACTGTGCAATCTGGCTGAGCAGAGGGGAAAGGATGACAAATGGTGCATGTTCTGGTGAAAAAGAGGCAGGTCTTCCTTTCCTGTAAGGAAGAAATTATTCTGAAATAACTAGGAAGTAAATTTGTATTCTCCCAATAGGAAATCCATACTTTTAATTTGTACTCTGTGCCACCTGGAAAGCCCTTTGGAGAGCTGTCTTTGTTCTAATGCACAGCAAATAGATTTACAGCAATTAAAACAGATAAAGCTTATAAAAACACCACATACATACACTGAGTACAAAACCTCTCCAGATCATCAGGTCTGCATGGTACACCAGAGAGTAAGAAAACAGAACAAACCCAACAACCAAAAAAAACCCAAAACAAAGGATTTGCACTTATTTTTCTGTTAACACTGTAACATTAACGGGCTGAATGTCTTTTCCAGACCAAAGAAGATGGTACACTTGTGAAGATTTTATGCAAATTCACACCAAACATACAGCCAGCAAGAAAACAGTTCCCTTTGATATCAGTTTGCTTTGATAAGTGGATTTCACAAAGACACTATGAGCTACCTTGCTTGGCTGTATTAATTTATTCGATGTGGTAGAAGCTAACAGAGGAAAAGAAAACAGGCTAGATCTTCCAGATCTTTTTTTCTATTGCAGGAAAAAAAAAAAACCCCACCACCAAACCCAAGATAGTAATTTGTGCTTACTTCCCTTCTCCCATCTACTAGTGACTGTTGCTGCATACACTTCATGGGCTTAAATATGCAGAAAGCATGTTTGTGTCAGTGGGAATTCCAAGCATCAGAAGGGTGGTAGAAATAATGGAAATAATTACAATACACCTCTCTGTTGTCCTTTACAATAAAAATATTTAATGAAAAATATAACTAAGTGCTGAAAAGATCAGACTGTAATTTAAAAATAGGGCTTGAAAACTGTCCTTCACAGTGCAACACACACTCATTCAATTACCTGCACCATTCCTGAAAGTGTGCAGTTCCATATCTTACAGGTTAATTCTGAACAACTGGCTTTCTGCAAAATTACTCCACAAAAATGCATCCATCTCTGCACTAGAACCATAGAGCACTAAGTACAAAGGGGACCACAAACAATAGATTAGGACTTGCAGTAAAACAAGGAATAGTAGCATCTTGCACTATGTTTAAATAGAAGCAAACTGACAGAATAAGGGTGTGCAAATGCATATTTGTGCATATGTGTGTATAAATGCATGGAGAGCTTTTTTCAAGGATCAAATATGGAGAATAGAGAGGGCAATTGAGTGGAAACAACTGAAAGTTTGGCCCTTATGCTTGATCTGTAGACCTCTTTGTCTTCCTTTTTAATTTTATGTTAAATAAATCAAATTCCCTTTTGAAATTCAAGAAATACCCAAATCTTTTATGCCCACGTGAAGAACAAAACCAAACAAAATGGTGACACAAAGGTCCTTGAACCAATAGGATGAAATCCCCTGATGCAAAGGGCTTGTTTTTACATTTAAGGTAAATGTTGAAAAGGCCCACACATTTCAGCAGATGCAAAAAATATTTGCAAGATGACAAAAATCCATTATAGTTACCAATCTCCTGGTACAACTGAAGTATCTACCATCCTGTTCACGGTAAGTGATCCTGGTCATTCCCTTGTCTTCTATCTTTCTATCCTCTTACAAGTTTCTCTGGCTAGACAGACATATAGTGCCCCGGAGGGAACGCAGCATGTTTTGACTTAATGCCTTCTGACATTTCACTCGCCTTGTTAATAAGATGGGTGAAATGTCAGGTGAAATTATATCAACGAGTGCAGCAACCCCCAAAAAGGAAACGTTTGGAGCCCTGTAATACTGCCTCTAGATCTGCTTTTCAAAAACATGTTGATAATCAATGCTAATTATTACAATGACTGGCTTTCATAATTGCTTCAGAAATTACCTACCTCACTGACAACGAATTGACGGTGCTTCTCTGGTACTCAGTGATAACAGACACAACCTTCAGAATTTTATTACAGCCACACTTGGAATGGTGCATTAGTAACCACCAGCGCAGCTGCTCCCTTTAGCACAACTTCTTTCAGCCTAACTGCTGATGGTGGTACACAGTAGTTTTAAATACTAAAACTTCAGTAGGACCCTTTGTAGGGGGAGGTGGAAGTGTTTTTGTAGTCGGTCACAGCTCCAGCAGCCAGGCATTGTCCCACACTACTACACAGCGCAAGGTGGAAGGGTAACTCTGCCCTTTGTCAGGAGGCAGAACTGTTTTGTACATGTAATTAATGTTTGGATGAACAGTTATACAGTCTTCTACAATTTTGGGGGCTGCCTAATTTCAGAACTATTAAAGCTGAAAAACATCACCAGAAGCAGGTAAAAAGCAAAATTTCCTCCCCGGGGAAGCTTGGTGAAGTTAATGGGCATTAGTGGTGGCAGTATGCAGAGTGTAGTTCAGTCATCACAGTCTCTGGGATAGTTCTACATCATTTTTTTTCTTCAGTAACATCAAAAATAAATTAATCTCACAAAAAGGGAGTAAATGAGTAATCTCAAATCCTGAAGGCAAGGCAGAAGAAGTATGTTTGCTTCAGGCTCTTGTAAATTTTTCAGGAAGTTAATGGCATAGAAGATGAAAATAGTAAAAATATTGTTCACGTTGGTAACACGTGGAATGTACTATACTCCCCATTTTCTCAGGCTGTGCTATAAGCAAAAAGATATTTTTAGGGATCATGGAATGGCTACAGAATAAAAACAGAGAAGACAAAAATGTCCAACAAAACACTTTCAACAAAAAACTAAAATGGAGAAATCAATTATAACTGCTAATTTGGTTTCTTTTTAGAAACTGTTTTCAGTTTTTAACCAGGGATTTAATTTGTTAATTCTTACATTTTCTCCACGATATTCCTCACTAGAATATCATCTTATAGGAGGTGATTTTTTTGAAAAATGGAACTTATGGTCAGAAATGTATTATTTAAGCATATAATGAAAAGCTTCAATTTATTTCTTGACACAGACACACAAATTACTTAGTTCCTTCTGCTGGAGCTAGGCAAACACTTGCTAAAATTGTACCCATGGCTGCTTCTGACACAGGTTTTACTTTATAAACACTTTACTTGCTTTTCCTGCAAATACAAGTCTAGCTTCCTGCTATTCCTTTATGAAGAAGGTTTTACTTGTTTTAAGGAAGATAGTTTGAAGTTAACTTCTTGGTAGCTGCGTAAGCAGTCCAATCACTCGAAGCTCCCACAGGCAGTACTGTATCAGCGTCAAAGCACCTGTGTGACTATCGTGGACACAGCATGGAAGAGCTGTCAAGGCACTGATAGGGCATCTGTGCAGTCCTCCTTAAAAGTTACCCACCAAGAAACAAGTCTGGAGTGTTTGAAGATACTAACAACAAAATATTTTGATGGTGGTGGGAGGAGCACTTAAGTTTAAAATTACTTTTTGTTATATTGATATTGTTGGGTTCCTAAAAGTGGGACCTTTCTTTTCACCAAAATGACATAAGAAGTCACATGTTACCCAAAAAAAACATCTCCTCTGGCTACTACTCCAACCAGCTATTACATGCTATTCTGTGGGATGGCCAAAGGAACACAGTTACAAGTTGTACCTCTGAGAAGTGTTTTAATGACTAGTTTTGGAGTAAGACAAATAATTCTAGATGCACTTTTGATACTAATAAAAAAACCATCCACTAAAGGATTAGTTAAAGGAAATGCTCAAGAAAGCCCTAATGATTTTTTGCTTGCTTTCAACATGTCACTTCTTAGAAAATATAGTATACTGAAATATCATCACTGATAACATGGCTACTGGGCATCACTCAGTAGAGCAGACACCTTACTGTTACTTTTAAAGAGACCTGTCTGGTCCTGCCTGCTGCCTTGTGGCACATCATTATCACCTGAAGTGACAGAGGGCAATGCAGGGTCACAGCTGCTGAGCCAAGAATAAAGCTCCATTAAGTCCTGATGAGCTTTCTGGAAGATTTGTGTGCACACAGTTTTATGCAGCATAAATATTCTACACATTAATAAAGTACAAGTCAAACTCCCTGGAGACATGTTCTAAAGCAAAAAAAAAAAAACAATCCACCTAAACCCCAGTGTTTTACCTTTACTCACAACGTAATACTTCAGGGCCTCAGTTTCCCTTTTTAAATAGGGGAAGGGATAAAACTACTATAATATTCACAGATTATACAGGGTATAAGACATAGGGATCTAAATCCCTTATTTTAGGAGTAATCTTCTTTGCTATGAAAGATGCTGTATTATCAATAGTGCCTGCATGCAATTAAATTTGTTAATATTCTTTGTATTGTACTTGGTGTACAGCTGCCTACGCCTACAAATACATGAATCACGGTCCTCTCATTCAGTTTCCTGTAGTGAAATCAAGAAGATATTAACATTCCAATCAATAAAAAACCCTCTTAACTCACTACTTATATGTAATGAATTTATAGAATAGAGACAGTGTTGGCACTGGAGTGAGAATCTGCAATACTGAATTCTGCTCCTGGTCTACTGTGTAACCTTGGAAAAGTCACAGCACTCAGTGCCTCAGTTTCCCCACTGTTTCATGTGGAAATAAGCAGAAGAGGCATCAGAATGGAGCTTTAAAGTTAGATGGTGTTCACCTCAAGAGCTTTCAGCATTTCCATTTTAAAAGGCACAGGCTTTTAAATATTTATATTTTAACAATAGAACAGTGCCTTGATCCAAAGACCCATGGAGATGGCTTGGGGCTAAAGTGGTGAGCAGGCCTCCAAGAGAGCAACTACCTCATCCTCCTTTGTGTCCTAGAATTAGTTTATGCAAGACAGGTCTTGCAGATACAAAGCAAAGCATAAAACATTTATTTCCTAAATTAAAGCATGAATTAACTTATCCCTCAGACAGGAAAATCTTGCATTTGAACCATCTTCTTTTCTCTCCCTTGAGTTATTAGTGACAAGGCTAATATCACAAAGTAAGCTCATGCGATGGTTTTTGAGTAACACAAAGATAAGGTCTATATTTGTGAATTCCAGTTTAATCTCATTTCTCTAGATCCACCATCTACACCTTCTCAAGTCATCATGCCATTTTATCCAGATATAAGTGATTTACAGCATAGTTCAGAGAATAATCGAGCCCTGAATCTAATCATTGTTTTAACTGTGATGAACATTCATTAGATTTTTTGGTGACCTTTGTTGTTCTTGTTTCCCTTGGTCTGACACTTATTCGTTTTATTTTTCAGGAAAACAACCCAATATTATAAACATTTGGCAAAAATATCCATAAAGCCATGCTATTAGTCTAGCATTTCTCCTAGACAAAACATTAGCAGTTGCAGCTGAGACCCTTTATTAAATTCAGGGTTATAGTATTTCATTTTAAGAGATTATAGCACATGATTCGGCTACATGCCAGAGGAATAATATGTGAATGAATCCAGACTTTGCAAAGCAGCCGAAACATCCATGATCCATGACTAGGAAAGCGGTGGAATCCAGCCCTGCAGTGAGTGCATTTGAAACAAAACCGTACCTGTGAGCATCTCACTCCCTCTCGTGGCTGCAGAGTACTGCATAGATGGTCTGTTTACTCACTTATATTATTTGCAGATAAATCCCGGTTTTATGAAATGTGTCACAGAGTTAAGAAAGGCCACTGAAGAACATCACTGTGCTTGCTCCCTCCCCACATTCCTAAGTACCCATCCCCACAACCAGCCTGCTTCACTGCCTCCCCTCCCCTCATCTGAAGCACAACTATTCTTTCCACCAACTTCTGCTCATCTTTGTGCTGTGCTTCCTTCATGAAGCTGCTTTTTCTTGGAAACATACTTTTTATACAGAAAGGAAAATAAACCACTTTTTTTATATGTGATTCCTCCCTACCATCAGAGTTGAAATGGGAATTCATGGAACTTAATGGGGGTAGTATTTCTCCTGTATTCGTTCACAGGCATTTAATTTCCTCTAAAACACACACAAACTTATTCAAAGAGACTCCTTTACAGAAAAGTTGGCTACACCCATACGCTATGCGTGCCTCAGTCTGTCTGTCTCCCCATAAACCCAGGCAAATCCTGCCCCACACCGAAGGCGCCCAGACAGCTGATGGCCTGGCTGCAGGACACAGGCTTCAAATAGCACAGGGACCGTGCTGGGTTCTGCTCAAATTCCAAGCAGGTGTGATCCCAGCCACACTGCCAGGATCACAACATTTCTTTGTGCATTTGAAGCACAGGAACACAATGTGTATTTAAAAAAATGAGGACATGTCAATTTCTAATGACAGACATTTACTTTATTTGTATAAACTCACTAGAAAAGTAGTACAAGTCTTCACAGGTATTAAGAAACAACCTCATAGAACCATTCTGCAATAAATGAGAGACTGAGCACGCAGGGTGTGTGTGGTTTTCCCTGCTTTTGGCTCCATTGCTCTATTACTTTCCTTAAATAACTGTTCTAGTTAAAAGAACACTCCTGACCCAAGAAAACCTACAGTAACCTTATAATTTTTTGTTAAATACATAGTGGTCATCCACAGGTTTAAAAGTAGTAAAGAGTGGGCATTCCATATTTAACTGAGTCACTCCGTTGTATGTCACGTAGAGACAACTGCTGGCAGACTTTGGAAAGCCTTTTTCTGGATAAAGTACTTACTGACAGAAATCCCAACGCCTCGGGAGCATACCCTCTCCCTGCAATCAGATCTTACACTGTATGCAACCCATCGCATTCAGGGAAATTGTGTTTTCAGGACTGTGCCCCCAGAGAATTTCACTCTCTCAGGAGAAAGCTTTATGGAGAAAGCAACCAACACACATACTCTCTTAAGACAGACAGTGTAGACTGTCTACCAAACGCATCCTCCTCCCTTTATCTTGCATACCAAATGCATTTCCAGAAATTAGAAGCTAAAAGCAGTGACTCAAAACCAAAAGCTACCATGAAGCCATGGCTATTTAAGGCCTACATAAATCAATCACGAGATACAACAGATTTCAACTTCAACAATTTGTGAATAAGGGAAGGTGAAAGCCTTGTCTGAGGGCAAGGGTCCCTACTTCTGCAAAAGCCTTCTAGGAATCTTTGACTTCCATAAGATGGGAACACAATCATCCACACTCTCAGTTTAAAGTCCACTACGTAGACCTGAATACGTGCATGTCCATATACAGATGGCTTCTCTCTGTATACTCACAGATATAAAAAGGCCACACAAATGTCTCATTCTTGAACAAGGAACATCCAAATTATCCCTCTACTGTCCCACAATGTCCCACAGGTTGTCAGACATTGTAGCATGGTGACAGATTTGAATGTCCTGGCTTCTGCCCGACTTACTGAAGAGTTTTCCATGAATGTGCAGCTCCCTGTGCTGCTAGAATTTCTCTCTACAGAACTGTCTCCAGTACAAGTGAAATCATAAAAAAAAAAAGCCTTACAACACCTCCAGTACACAGAAGGTAAACCCATACTTCCCCTTCCTACTCTAAAAATACACTCAAAACATAAGTTAAGCATCCAGTTTGATGACATCCTTTGCAAATCTGCTCTGTAACTAAAAAGATAGAGTCTCTTTCTGTTGCTAAATTTCCTGTTTCTGTACCCCGGGGGCAGCTGTCAGTCCTGCAATATTTGGTCAGAAGCTTAAAAACTGTTTTCTACAAGTTTTATTAATTTTCAAGCCATTTCCTGTTTTCCTTTTGCAGCCAAAACCACCCCTTTTGGCAGGTACTGAAATACAAAAACACCCAATTCAGTTTGAGGAAGTGTTCTATTACTTGAAAAAAGGAGGCCCAGAATGAAAGCTGCAATCTTTTATTACCTGCTTTCACGAAGGCAACTTTGCTTTACTGCGAGGTAATCTTTCAGCAAATCATGCCATATAGAATTACCCATCTCAATTTTTGAATCCCTTACATAATAGATTTAGTCTTAGAAAATATTGTGTAAGTAACAAGCAGAGAGTGTCCACAAAACAAATTCTTCTGGAAGTGGAAATAGAAAGCAAATTCTATCCATAGGTTGCATTTTTCGTAACTGATGTTTAGGTAGCTCCTTTTGCTATGTAACCCAAAACCATAGAAACTATGTTCTCTCCAGTCTGAGACACTACAGCCTCAGTTTGCAGAAGGGACAAGCATGCACAGGCTCCATTTACAGGAGATCTGTATGCGTGGAACTCCTGAACATCAGACCTAGAAGACACAGGTGTCCTCAAAGGGTTTCTAAAAAGTCAAACATGAAAAAAGTCAAATATCAGTTCTGTCAATATGGCCCTAGAAAGTTTAAACCTTGATATATACCTTCTTCTGTTTTAGAGATAGCTGTAATTCTTCCTGAGATACCGCAGGAAGATGGTAATAATTTTTTTGTAATGTAAGATTAAGTACAATTAAAAGATTCATGCAACACCTGGAGCTCTGTAACAGCAGTCCCTTCTCTCCAGCCCTTTAACCCCAGAAACTGAATCGGCATTGTCCCCAGAGCTCATTGTCACACTTTTCCGACGTAGTATTCCTTCATTTCCCATTGACTTCAGTGCTCCTGGGTTTATATTGCAACATTGACTGATTCAGGGGAAATGTATCACCCCACACTACTTCTGCCACTAAGCCATAACATTTCACAGGATATAGTCACTATTTTTCTCCTCCTCTAGCTATGTTTCATTCTTTGCTCTTACTGAACTAGAGACAGGGTAAGCCTCTCACAAGGCTGTGTAAACGACTGAGACGGTCAGACAGAAAGAACAGATTATGAAATGAAAACATAAGGGCTGCTTATACTCTAGACCCTTTCCACCTCCTCCCTTAAACCACTCTGATTAAAAACCTACAGAGCTGCCCAGCAAAAAAAAAAAAAAAAAAAAAAAAAAAAAAGGAAAAAAGAGGGTGACCCATGCACTCATATCCTGGCAATTTGTGGGAATTGTCATAACACACCCAGAACAGAAAAGACCAAATTACAACATCACTGTGTAGACCTAAACTTCATTTCACTACAGCATTTGAGCACATGTGCTAGTCCACTGCCAATCAGCAAAGACACTCTCTTACATATAGGTATGAAACAAACAGACCACATAACGAAGCACTGCTTTAAACATTGACAGATTGTTAGACCAGAACCTTAGAATGCCTCCTTTACTTTCACAAAACCTACTGGCTTAACAGAATTACAATACAGTGAACTACAGCTTCATTAGAAGAAGCCTTAATTTGGTACAGTTCAGAGGAAAACTGCTCCCTCATCTCTCTGGCTCCATACCCTCTCCCAAGGGTATGTTGGCTCTTCTGAAAGAATTCTATTGATGTTTTAATTCAGAGGGCTCAGCAATGGCTCCCAGCCTTGATCTCTTTCTCAGTAACATACTGTCATCCCTAGAAGGCAAGTTCCCGTCATGGTAGTCCTTAAGGAACAATTTCATCCCAAGATGACAATTAGTAAGACATTCCTAGCTTTTTCACTAACTTGTTTTGCATCTGGAGGCAAATTTATTTCCCTTTATTGCACTTTGATACTGTGATAGAAGCTGATTTTATTAAATTCTTCATATTTGAATAAATTTATCTAAAGAGTTTTTCTTTGAGGAATAGGCTGGAACAGGAGAAATAGGGTGGTATAGGAGAAACTATTCCATCTTGGGAAGAATAATAAAAAAAGTAAAGAAGTGTGGAAGTAGCCACTGGAACTTGGACATATCCAATTCCTGAAAGCCCAAGAGCTCCAGTTCTACACCTGGAATACAGTACCATTTAAAGGAAGAAATTATTTAATTTGGCAAATAGCCTATCCTGCTTTAGAAAGGCTTATTACTAAACCTAAGACAAATTTGTTTATACAAATAATCATGAAAATGAAAGGTCTTCAGAGTACCTTTGAAGAAAATCGAATTAAATTCTAAAAATACCTTCTCCATTCTGCAGCCCTCTTCATGTGACTGCATCACTGCTTATCTTTAGACTTGCTTTTGCTTCTTTGGATCACAACATGTTGTGGGGTCTTAATGAAGGCTGACTCACAGTCACTGAGCAAAACACCCTAGCCACGTTTGGGGTTTTTTGTTTTAAAAGAAGATAAAACCTCTCCCACAAGTCTGCCCAACTCTTCTGTGGAGTTACATCCTCCACAAGAATGAGCAGAAAGGAAACAAATCTATGCTTCTGCTGCTATGCTTCAAAGTCTGATGTCCCAGCAGAGTGCAGGACTTCAAGATACAGGAACTGAGGGAGAAGATCACACACTTTCTCCGCTCAGCTATGTGGCACACTGGTATGGTTAGTTCCCATGTGAGTGCTGATTAAAACTCACAACATTCCTAAATAGATGTAAATCAGTAGACTATTACTTGCCCAAGACAAGGGAAGAGTCAGAAAAGGATTAATATAAACCATTGCTCCCCAAGTCCTGCTTCAGCCCCAGCCCCTAACAACCACTATTTGCAGGTAGCTGTTACAGGAGTTGGTAGAGTGTTAATCCAGTCTTGTGTACATGCCACAATGTTCATCCACAGAAATATATACAGGAAAAAAGTGAACTAGTCTCGTACAGACCATTGTACAGCTGTACTACTAATAGTTACATGCAAAAGAGAAAAATCCTCTCTCTGTAGGGTGATATTAGCACACTGAGGCCAGCAAGCCTGTGGGCAGAGATAAATGCTGGAGTACAGCTAGGATGTCACTTGAGGACACAAGCTGAGAGACTTAGACATGCAGAAAAATTCAGACAATATTTACTGCAGAATTAAATAACCTGTTCTAGAACTATTTCAGTATCCCTAAATGCACATTCACTACCACACTTGCTCAGATAAACATGGGGGCTCGCTTTGAAATGAAATAAACATCAGTTCACTACTGGAAATAACAGGAAAAATGTCTTTAGTGTTGTTCCTTAAATATTTTTTAAGGACAGTTGGCAGAAGAGAGAGAACTCCTTGAACACTTTCCCCTTTGCTAAATAAAAGTCTTCTGAAAGCCACAACAGCTCCTGTAACTTTAAACCTGGGCTGAGATCATAATTTTACTACTGACCAAACAGAGTGCAGAGGGCGGGCCTGGCTCTTCTTTGAGGACCACCTTAGGCATGCTCCCACCCCCTGGCTAAAGAAAATAATGCCAACTCCACGCAGTTTTCTTTAGCTGCATAGTTATCATCTGGGAAAACCTTCCCTCTTTGGGCTGCAGCAGTTAAAGGAATATTTGGAATACCAAAGTATTTTTTTTGCAGTGATTTCTTTGCGATCTCCATTCTCCCCTGCCTCTGAAAATATTAATCAGAATTTGAATCCATCTGGTATCAGGATTGGAAAGCTATTCACTAAGCAGATCAAAGATGTTTATTAAAGTTCAATTCTTCATCTTCGTTCTAGGGAGCGTGCCTTTCATAGCACTCGCTGAAGAAGGTAAGAAGAAACTTCAGTTAAAATTATTTCCATTCATTTCCTGTAATTTAACAGTTTGTGTGCTTACTCATAGGCAATAGTTGCAGTCCTGTTTATAAAACTCTTTTGATTCCTTAAGCTATTTATTACTGGGCATCTACTATGGCTGTAATCAGGGAAAACATGTCAAAAGATTTCAGATGGGTTGAGTTACGCTCTACGAGAAAAATCTTCTGTGTGTCTGTGTGAGGGAAGGAGAACAGTGCAAGCAGTCAGGGAAGGCATTACATCCACAGCCCTTGGAAATGCCTTCGGTTCCACTGTAGTACAGGCAAAGGAGACCACAAGCAATAATTTTGTTGTAACTGTCATTTAGGTGGTAAAACTCTCTATGAAAGTAACTTATAAATCTTTCCATTCAAGAGTTTAGCTTCTGTACTTTGAGGCCTTAGAGCAGCTTAGAGTTTGAGCCCTGCACAGGGCTTTGCTCAGACTAACTCGGCCATAAGCAATATGTGGAAGTAAGGGAATCTGAGCCAGGAAGAATTATTACCTAAAACAGATTTGAGAAGTGTTCTGTATCTACTCAGAAAAAGTGTATTTGGCAAGCCATTTCTTTTGAATTTTATAAGAAAACCACAAAATATAGGTAAAACAGATTATTCTTTTCACAGCTGAAGGAGAAGTCTGATCTATTAACATTAAATCAGAATTATCCTGATTAGCACTTGATTCCAGGAACATCACACTCAAATTCCGTCTCTCTGGGTAGGACTTGACTCATTATGAATGAATTGGCCAGCAGGCACTGTGCGTATGATGCATGCACAAACAGAAAGTATACCTGTAGCAGTGAAATACAGCTACCGTTGCTACAGAACACGTTCCAAGTACTAGTGCTCTGAAAACAATAACCTAGAACTCAACTTACTAGCCCTGCAAGGCATACTTGTCTGTCTTGGATTTGGGGACCCTACCTAAAAACATATGACCTGATTTTGGCCTGGTGACAGTATCATTCTGCTGGAAATAGGAGCTGTATCAATATACAGTGTGTGTGGATGTTGGCTTGAAACTTCTAATGGGAATTCCTGGTGTTCTGTATGTCAGAATCAGAGGCTGAAAGTTTGAAGTTATGCTTCAAATTTTCACATAAAATCTAAAACCAACAGATAGTAGGCAAGTCCCAAATATTGCTTTTAGGCTTTCTCCAGGATAAGCACTTACAGTTCACCCACCTAGTTTATCCTTAAAAAGCATCAATAGCAAACGCAACAAAGTTCAGAGCCATTAGAAATGAGGCAAAACCACCACGATTTTATAGAATTACCTTAAGCAATTTGTAGGATACCAGAATTACATTTAAAACATTTTCATCTAAAGGCTTTTGGGGAATTTTTAAGCATACTTTCTCCCAACTCTGACAAAGGAGTCCATCAACAATCAGGTTGAAACCCTGAAGACTGACTGATTAGTGGATACATTTTTGTCCTTTTGTGATCCTGTTCAGTATATAAAAACGCAGGCAAAGCTTAACACACAGGATCAGACCAAATGAGTCGAAATGGATATTGGCCTAAAATTTTTCTGGGCACAGCATTAATCAAACAATTAAAAGCACAAGCATTCAAATTAATGCTTTACAGAGGCAATACATTTCTTAATTTGAAACCTCTCCAATGGTACAAGCATCATTGCAGAGAACATAACTATTGGCTGTCACATAACATGAACAAAAGTGAACATGGTTGTTAGACAAGTTACCACATGTCACTGGAGCTGTATCAACTGTCCACATGCCTGATCTTACCTAGAGGCAAATACAAGATTATACCTCCTTATGCAAGCCTCAAAATTAAACAGGTTTATACTCGGTCATGTTACTTTACATTTGTTTTGGACTAAAGAACATGGACAGGAGAATTCTCATAATAAATGTTTATAAAATAAGAAAGGAAATCAAAGTTTACAGTCAACCATGAAAGACTAAAAAGTTTGTTTTTCAAAACTGTAATAAACAGAATTGACAACATCACAGTAAAGGATTTTTAATCAAAAGTATCTTGATTTACTCAAACTCTTTAGTTTTACTACTGAACTGGCAACAGTCAGGCAATTCTAAACTCTTCTGAAAATCAAATTCTGTAACTGCCAGTAGCAAATAAAATGAACAACCAAAATGAAGTCACATGTGACTGCAAAGAGGAGCCACTCTTCTACTAAATAAGCACAACAAAACCTCTAACTTGGCTGCATCATGAATGAAAAGTGGACTTGCATGTGTCCCCATATACGCCTCTTGTAAACTACATTAACACAATATGAATCTAGCTCTACATGTCTCATACTCAAAACTCAATTATCAGAAAGAGGACACTAGGTCTGCAAATTAGTGAGCCTGTATTTTGCAGTGTCTTAGTAAAAGACCAGCAGAGAACAGAGAAAATTTGCTTTCTCCACTGGGAAAGCAGAGAGGCTTGCCCCTCTGTATTGAAGAAGTTAGGTTTTGAATCTGTATAACTTTACAAGCCCAGGCCATCGTTTATGTAATGAAAGGTCCACTTGTGAGCTTTTAACTCAGGCTGCACTGTGAAAACTGGACACAGAGAAGACAGATTTTCAGCTCCTGGATTTCAGTGGTTTCCAGGGATCCCATGCACCATTTACCCCAGATCTAGTACTTGTAAATCATCTGCAAAAATAACTATCTGAGAACTTAGAGAGACAGAAGAGCATTTTAGTAGATAATGACAAAACCAGGAAAGGAAAGATAGCCCACAGCATGCAAGCTGTTGGGCTCAGAGCAGAGCATGCAGCCTTTCCTCTTTGTGTCATTTGAGGCAAGCCCTACATGCATGCGCACCACAGAAATGACTACTGTTCACCCAGCTCTAACATATGGTCTGTCTCAGTTGCAAGTTTGTTTTGTTGGTTTGTTTGCTTTTTGTCTGGATGTGGTCAGGGACTAGAGGATGGAACCCAAATCCTGCCAGGTCCTACTATTCACTGATCCCAGATCCACGCTGCAGACAGGCAGCCTCTGAAGGGGCCTCCTCCGATGAGTGTGTGGACATGCCATACCTCAGCTTGAAATAACGCGGCAAAGCCCACACAGCTGTGTGGTGCACAACTTGCTACACAACATTTCAGAAATAGATGTAGGATTGGGAGTATAAGTATGTTGGGATGTTCTAAAGAGAAACAAATGAGAAAATACACAAATTTACTATTGATTTCCAACTCACTGTCTCAGAAGCCTGGCCAAAGACTCTCAAAGGAAACAGACATTGATGCTGTGCATATTCTCACATTGCTTTATGATTTCCTTGTGTTTTTCCATCTTTATTTGTTGATTGCAAATACTATAACATCCAGCATAAATTGCACCAGAATAATCCTTTGTGAGGACACAACTCTGCTGTGTACCATCTCAGGCAATCATTTACTCTTAGGAGTGCCTGAGTAGTATATGAGCTGCTATTAAATCTGCAAAGGGGACAATTCCAAACACATTAAAATGCTTTTATGACTATGAACCCCATCCAAATATTAGCTAGGTTGTTATTAGTTAGTAAGGAAGTCAGACTAAACATATTTGAATGGATCTTGCTTGCTGTGTGGCAATACAAAGCAGCTAGCCAACCATCATTGTGTGAACAAAATTAAAGCCTAACCAGTTTTCAGTTAAGAGCTTAGCATAAATGTTTCAAACAAATGAGTTCAGAAGTCATTGTGCAAACAGTTCTGCTGGCAGATGCAAGGGGTTAGTAACCTTCATCAAGGCTGCTGTGAAAGGGCATATGGCTGCAGCCTCAGAGTTTTGGGAAGGAAGTGATTCAGGGAAAAGATTAGTTTATTACTGTATTAGAGGCAATTAATTAATTTCATCTGCATTTACATATCCCAGTATTTGTACACAGACTGTCTGCTTTCTGCTGCACACCCTGTAAAGTTTGCTGATCCATTATACAAAATTTTGTACTTTTCTCCTTGTCTTAGCTCCAACGCTCACTCCTTGTCAGCCATGCAGTGATAAACACGGTACTGTAATGCTGCAGTTTTAGGTGCCACTTACAAAATGATGCAAAAGAGACTTATACACTGATCACAAATCCAATCTTGTTACCCCATCAAATTGCTACTGCTCAGAGAAAACAAAGAAATTGCTACTAAGACTGCAAACAGTTGCTATAGGGCCATAAGGCAGCAAGTATCAGTAAGAAAGTGGTTTTATCCCACATTTATGGGATAGCAAATCTGAGGTTATCAGACAAGAAATTACAGATTGACACAGCAACACTATTAAAAGCATAAACTTAGAAGACTCATCTCTAGTTCTGAAAGGTTTTTTTTTAAAAGAATTTCCCATAATGGAGATAAGTAGTATCTTCCTAATGCCCACAGCTCTGTGGCCAATTTTTTATGCATAAGAGAAAGCTTAGTAAGTTACCACATCTTCCTCTTGTGGCTTTGTTTCATAACTTTGGTTGTGGGTCATATACATATACAAAGCACTCGAGGAGAAGTTTTCTCTATATCTGCCCAGGAAAAATATTTTTTTGTTTTGCTTTTCTGTGGGTATCCTATATATGGGCAATATAGAATATTTTAACATTCAGAAGACAGACATGTGATTTACTTCGGAAGCAGTCGAGCAGTTCTTTGCCACTTGGCACCGTAGATTTAAACTCTGGCCTCATCCCTTTGGCTAAGCCAGCCGCAGCAATAGAAACCATCTGTGGTAGGGTGTGGTGACCAAAGGAAATGTTTCTGACAATTCAGCAAAATACTGTCATCGTGAGCTACACAGAATACCTGAACAAAGTCAGTCATACTCTAAATAAGGCTGAACTAAATCCCTCCTTGTGCATCATGACCATTTTTCAACTGGCAGATACTTCCTAAAGGTCATGGTATTTTGTCATCCAGCTTCCTTCATTATATAAAGCAAAGCTGTCACTCTTTGTATAAAGAAACTGCAGGAAGCACTTCAGGCTTTAGACAGACTGTACATACTTTCCCCTGAACAACAAAAAGTCTAGACACTTAAACACATGCCAGGACATTTCTTTATCATGGCATGATAAATTAGTCCAATTTCCAAAAAGAATTAACAGAAAATGTCAATCCTGGGGTCCCAAACAGGCTAAGGATACTCCAGACGTCATGAATTTTGCAGGAGAGACAGGTACAAATGGGAATTTCAGTTCTCCTTAAGAAACACCCTTGCCTTTCTAAAGTCTGAAAATTTTAACTGTCCAAAACCTCAAAATCCAGAAGGCGAACCCCAGAGTCCATAATATTATATTCTTAAAAACCTCAAATTCTCAAAGCCCCCAAAAATTTGTAGCCTGTATTTGGCAGTGTTGAACTATTTCACAAAAAAAAAAGATACTTTTTTTTAAATATCTGAAAATGCTTAAGCAGAAAAATGGAAAACTACTTTCAGAAAAAAAGGTGATGAGGTAGGTTTTGGATCTGACTGTGGAATACATTTAAATTGAGGATGAAGCAAAATAACAGACAAAAATATTGTCTGTTGAGACATTAGGAATTCAAAAGGCAGATACCTTATCAAATGACAATTTTTTGTTAAACTTCCACCACTATAAATAAGTTTCCGCTGAACTACAGCTGAGCAAGATTCCAATAATGAGATACTGACTTTAAGACTCACTTTGCTCACAATGAAGTTAAGGTCTGTGAGCGAAGAATTCTTCCTCAGAAAGGGAATTCCCGTATCAGGACATAAATGCTGAGTAAAATACGGTCAAAACAGGATGGCTAACACACACGTACATATAGAGTCCTTCAAACAACACCACTCGCTCTGTAACAGTTCAGGAAGCAGACACTGAAAAACATCAGTCAGCTCCAGAGAGTTAGCTCAGTAATATCTCAAACAGAAGAGTGGTATCTCCCAAGTGACCTGGCCCACTAAATTCCTTCCCTTGCTGTTCTAGAGAAGCATTGCACAAAGCACAGCTGGATAGGTTACAATATAAGATACAGATAAAAACAAACTTGAATTTTAAGATCAAAGCTTTTGTTTGACAGTTAACCTGCTAGTTAATTTTTTGAGGTTGTTATAAGTAACTGAAGCTGCTTTTCTTTTTTTAAATAGGCGCAGAGGAGCAGTAAGCAATAAAGATCATTCAGGTCTTGCTAGAGGGAATCCTTTAAGGTCACCATTTTTACCTACTGGTCTCTTAGAGCAGAGATAAAAACTCATTCTATTTTGAGGGCTTCCTATTCCAAGGACTAAGCTAAAATGCAGGCTTACAACTGCCTTTGCCCACTAGTGTCTGGGTTTATTCAGACTGCCAGGAAAGAAACAAGATCCTACAACATTTTTCATCTTCAGAAGTATCTTTGTTGGTTTTGCAGATACCTGAAAGAAATGCTAATGAACAACAGTTTTACAACTCACTCTCCTTTCCAACACAACCACTGTGCTTTGAAAGCAACCCTAAGAGGTTTTTCTAGTAAACTGTCACTCCATGCATAACAATGAGCAGTGAGATCATCTTCCCATAAGTGGGTCATGGGATGTTTTCAAAGCAGTATTAAACTTTTAAAGACATCACATTTTCTCCTGGTGTGAGAAGTTGCAGCCTGACAGCAGCTGGGGACTTTGAACTGAAATGCACCCAGCTGGAACTTTGGCAGAAAGAGATGCAATGATTAATTCACATCTGCAGCAGCGTAGAGCTGCAAACAGAAGAGGCCACAGCACTAGCTGGAGGCAATCGTAGCACTGCAAGGCGCTGTTTTTATTTACAGCCTCCTCTAAGATACTATTAAGAACATATGCAGAAGCAGTACTTAACCCTATGGCTCTGCTACTTTTGGCCCACATCAGAGGACACTAACAGATGACTAAAGCACACACACCCTTACATCCTATTTACATTCTCTTTGATGTCAGTGGTATATAAGCCTTGTACTGGGTACAGAGATAGAAGTTTCAAGTCCAATAGCTACTATTAATTTCATTTTTTTACTTTATTGTGCCTTTCTCTGATGAGAATTGTGTAGTATCAAATATTCCTTCCTACAAATGCAGTACACTGATAGCAGATTACCTCCCAGTCTTTCTTTTGGTAATAGTTCAGTAGTGTCTGCTCAGCTGCCACTCAGACCACCTCCAGTGTCTGTCCAGAAAAACAAACCTGCAGATATAGTCCAGGGACTATTCTCCAGCACATACAGGACCTCAGCTTGAATGCAGTATTATGTGGATTGGATCGGGCTGGGACAAACATTCACACTGACAAAAATCAGACTGAAATGCAAGTTCTAGAAAGTTAACAGGGGAGCCATATTATTCTAGTTTCCCTTTACGGCTAAGGAAAGGCAGCACTATCAAGGATGACACAAATCTCAGGCGAGCTAAATTATCTTCTAGAAGTATTTATCTTTCCGTACAGACTATGAAAGAAGATAAGGGCAAGCAGACACCTTATTTAGTCACCTTTAATAAGAACCTAAAATTAGGCAAGATTAATCTGGGCCACCTCCTTTTGCCAATCACTGTACACAGAGGGCAAATGCACTGAAACAGATTTTCTACATGTTGTTCATTGCCAAGAACCTGCAATAACATTATCACACAAAGAATAATTACTTCTTGTTTCTTTGTGACATTCATAATTCTCTACACATGTGTTCTGTGCCAGTTTCCTTTCCTGCCTTCACTATCAGGTAATTCTTTAGCTGAAAGCTACTGTCATGCCAGGAGTATAAGCAGCTTCTCCAAATAAGCAGCTTGTTGTTAACATGCAAAACTTATTTCACTTTCTACTTGGGGTTTTTCCTCTGGTAATTGGTTTTCTCCATCTGCGCTTATTTTGCAACTAGTAAATAAAGGATGTTTTTTTCAGTTCTGACTGGTATTACAAGGTAAACTGATCCATACACAATTGATGTTGAGCTCTATTGCTATTTCTTTCTTTACACTTAACATTTACATAGCATAGTCCCAATATTGTAATTTAAAGACATTACTTTATAAGCAGAGAACATGTGACTACCAAGTAAAATCCTAACTCATTTTCTAAAATTTTATTCAGCAAGCTCAGTTCTAGAAGGAGAAGAAAGTGCAACAATTGATTTCAGAGACAGAAATGACACAGAATTTGTAGAATTTCCAACCCTGGTGAGTATCATTCTATAGAAAGGTTCCTTTAGGTTACCCTGATTTCATATTCCTGGTATTGTCTTGTGGCTTAGATTTTGAATAATTATAAATTATAAAGAAAAAGCTTGAGTTCTAACATAAAAAGGCCTAACACCAATGTTTTTGCTTCACAAGCAACAAGGTTGAAGGTGACAAAGTTGAAAATGTTTTTGGCAGTTCTGTGCTGCAAAAAGCATTTAACCTTCTTATTCACTGCCATTTGCCTCTTCTAATTCAATATTCCTCCATTAGCTTCAGTGAAACCAAACTGAAACAAGTGTAAAAAAAAAAGACCAATTAAAAAAGGCAGGTCTGCTATATTCTGCAGTCCTCTCCTATACCTTTTGCAATCCTACTGAGAGGTCATCCAACCTAGAAAGCCTCCAGCTGGGAAGACAAATCACCTTACACTAGGGTTTTTTTTGTCGCTGCACACAAGGTGACAGGTATCTATAAAAGCATCCACAGGGCACCTGACAGACCAAGAAATTCAAATGCTTATTTCATAAACATAGACTGAATGTACTGAGGTTTTCTTTTCCATCTTTCTCCCCCCCAAATTTTTTTAGTTGCCCACAAGACTACACAGTGTAACAAATCTTTTGCAGTTTGGAGAACTGATGACCACAGAAAGTGCATTTGCCCCAGCTGAAGACAGTGAGAATTCCACTGGTTATGAAGCCAACACAAAAACTGTTGATGGTAAAAAAACTTTAACTTCTATTTTTACATCAAAGTTTACTGCCATCTACTAAACAACATCTGGAAAATTCAAATACCAAGTTTATGGTGCTCTCAAAGGTAGCATTGTTGATTTCTGAAAGGGAAAAGCAAGATTTCTAAAATGTATATTATTTACTATTTCTGCCCTAAGCAGCCTAAATCAATTACTTCTAGAAACAGCTGTGAGTAAACACTTCTCTTTCTTTGGCTAGCATCTTTTTGAAGCTTCCATGTTCTACAGCCGTTTCATATCCCTCAATAGATCAGATACATTTATTTAAAATTTGTACATGCTTTTGTCTCCTTTCCCAGCTCTTTGCAATCTTTCTCTCAAGCTTTTCATTTGCTCACTTCCTATCAAAAGAACAACCTTAATACACAGCTCTCAAACCATTGTGATATAGCTGATAAAAGTTTTCCTTGGATATAGCATTATAAATTGTGATGCAAAAATCTATACAAAGAGTAATTAAGTAATTGTTTTCTTTCTGGTTTTACAGGTGGACTGAGCAGGGAACCAGAAAAAACTGAAAAAGGTATTAAACAGAAGAATTGCTTATAAAGACAAGGGAGAACGTCACTGCTGGGCAGTACCATTCTAGAAGCTGTGCCCATGCTATTCTTAAATAAAAGTTTGAGGAGCCATGACCTGCTCCCTGACCAGCCTCTTTGGGTTCACCAGATTACTGTCTCTGTAGCCACATCTATATGGAGCCCTCCAGCCCAAAGGCGCAGGCCTGAAGGCTACAAATAGGCCTGCTGAGCTTGCCAAACCTACCTCAGAGTTCCCAAGATAAGGACATTTTCCCCAGGGAGTGGGATGCAGCAGAACCATGTCAGTTCTATCAGCAGCATCTTGGTCTCCATGAGAAACATGCTAACATTCTCAATTTCCTCTTGCAGGTGGTCTGGAAACAATTGCACTGGTGGGAATAATTATTGGAATCATAGTTGGAGTTGGAATCCTTGCAGGAATAATAATTGCTGTTGTAAGGAAGATGTCAGGCAGGTACTCGTAAGTAAACTGCTAATCAGGCTTTTCAAACAAGCATCATCCTCTGAGCAAGGTCACAGGGATTCCTTTGGAAATTTCTAATGCTTCTGTTTTGACAAAATAACTTATTTTCATGTTATACAGTGCCTGTTGAATCAGCAAGAGCTGCCAATGTGATGTGGGTGATTTAAGCCCCTTCATGTGCTTCAGATAGTGCATGCATGCTGTTATAATATTCATCAGGTGCATGGGGTTTGTATTACTGTACTGCACAGGGGTAAAATTCCCCACATAGTATGACAGGACCAACTCCTGAAGTGCTGATCATGTGTGAACCCTGACAAGTCACTTATCTTCTTACTCCGGACATTTGTGCATGCTCTTTTCGTACCAACAAGATTCACTGGTGCCAGGCAAATCTAAAGTGCTTTAGAAACTCCACGCTACATTTAACAAATACTATTCACCCAGCATTAGGAGAAAGCAAAATATGAACTGGAAGGAGAAGGAGAGGGAGGAAAAAAGACCATGTAACTAACACATTTGAGTAACTATAAACAATAAAATGTGTGTTTTTTTATTTTGCAGGCCCTGAAAATAGTTGAAATGTGCAACCATGCCATTCTACGCCAGAAAACACAAGTGCTTCTTATTTTGTAAGAACGAAAGACTATTCCTGTATTGGTGTGAGAAGATGATCCATGGAAGATATGGTTGAAGAATTCCAGATCTATGGGGATCCCACACAACTCCAAGGACTTCTCTTCCCTCTCCTGTCCCCACCCTTCCCCCCCCCCAGACTATGGAGTATGGAATATTTAATAGGATTTTTTACTAACCAGGAGCTTACTAGAAGAAAGAAAAAGATTATGCAAGTAAGAAAAAAACAGCAGCAATGAGATTTACATCTGAGATGTGATTTGCAGGTAATATATGCTAGCTTGATTTTTAAATGCTACCAAAGATTACTTCACATTATATTTTATGCATTTCTTTAAAAAAAAAAATACATCCAGAATCTTTTAAGTCTTTTTGGCTGGTTAAATGCTTGTGGTATGTTTATCTACCAAATGATGTATCAAAAAGGAAGAATTAGCTTCAGAGAGAATCAATTATTTACATGTTTAGAAAATATTAGAAGCTAAATTCTTTCCCCTATTGATACAGATTTTCTGCTCTCAATACGTATGGTATTATGTGGCAAAATATGGTAGGCCCAGCTGGAACTGACCTACTAGCTGAAAGCTTGCTCATCTGACTTTTGTACCAGGAATTTCCTGTCTTCTCTTGCTGCAGAGACAGGCAGGGATAGAAATAGACATCCTGAGTCAAAGGGTGCTTGGAAAATACCCAGTTTTGATGGGTAACTTTAACCAGTAACTCAGCACACTTTAGAGCTGACATGTAGAAGCTTTTGAATTAGTGTATACATTTCTTTGTAACTGTCTCATTTTTTAACTGTACAGTTGGCTTGTTGATAACGTGTGCATCACTAGATCAGAATATGTTATGTGTAACATCTTTGAACCTTGCAGCTTTTCTATGACATTTACTGCAGCAGTACACAAATGCACAGAGTTCAGAGGCTTTCTATGTCAAGTGGATGCAATGCATCACATTTGGTGATAATCCATGTGGTCAATAATGGTTAAACATGTCAACTTCTCTAGATACGCTTTTCTGTTTCTTTCATGTGCCATGAGCTATCATATCAATCTGAGCTTTGGAAATAAAAATTATAATGTAAATTGTCTTATTTTACAATAATTGTTCTTTATTTTCTTTAAAAACCTTATAAAATGTTTTAAGCTTCCCTCAATTTCCCTGAATTATTCTGCCACTTGTCTTGTCAGTGCAGTGTTGACTCATTTGACACTGATAAATGAAACTATCATCAAAACTAAACATGAGAAAATAATAATTTAGAAGTCTTTTTAGTGCAGTTCTTAGGCTCCCTCAGTCTGTGATGACTGAATGAGTAGCAAACTATATCTTCAGACTGGTCTATGCTGAGAAGAACTGCAGCCTAGATCCAAAGGCTGTGACTTCCAGACATGGGTGGTTTTTTTGTGTGGTGTTTTTTTTCTTATTGTGGTAATGTAAGAGGAGAGTGATTTCTGTTACTCTAAATTTAACAATTTCTTGTCTGCATTGGAAACTACCCCATAAAATGCACTTGATGTCTGACCAAATGCAGTCCATATGGAATTATGAATTATTCAACCACTGTAGGGAATAGCACAGATGTCACTGGTTTCTTCCGCACCAGCTCAGCTGCTTCTAACTTACAAATACCATGAAATGAGAAAACCATTCTTATGCCAGTTCCGACTATTGGTTAAGCCAGAAGTGACAAGACCCCATTTGAAAAATGCATGGCAATGGAGCAGAGAACCTCTTGGGGAAGTTCTGAGTTTTCCTGGATCATGTACAGAACACCAGCTGAACAGCCTGCATTCTGCTCAAGCAAACTGTGCTTTGCTCCTACTCTAGCATCTCTCACTAAGAGCCATTTTAGCTTCATTACCAACTATCTAAGTTTTCTGGTCTTAACTGTGCCTTTATATTCTGCCCTCTACTTTACGAAAAGTTTTACTAGCCTTAGGTAAATCAACCCCTAAGCAAACAACCCATGCTCCACTGAAACACTGAGGGGCTTCCAGCACTGGACACTTAAATATTGTGCTGTACTAAATCTGAACCTGCAAAAAAGTGAAGACATTATTTCCTTCTGATTATCAGCTGGAGTACAGGACAGTCAGTATATGGCTAAAAAAAGCAAGGGCTCTGAAGAATCAGAAGACCTCCATTATTCTGTCAACATGAAGAAACAGCAACTGCTGCTGCACTGATACATTTTATATTCTGATGATTCATACCAGCTTGCTGCCTAGAAATCTCATGTAGAACATTCCATTCTGCTTCAAGCAAAGCTCAAGCAACAACAGCTTCTTCATGAAAAGCTTTGTCATATTTGTTATGTTTTTATATGCTACTGAAGAATTCTTAATTTAATTCCCTTTTGTAGCCTCATGATCTAAACGTTCTAGAAATAGACTAAAAACACATGTGAAGGTCTATATTCCATATGCAAACTACTGCAGTGTTCTGCGACTGAGCTTCCATTGATTTCCACCGTGTAGCTTCCCATCACTAGTTCTGGAATTCAAAAGGTAGTTTTAACACAAGCTACATGTTTTTCAGTTGAATTTATGTGGAAGATGGGATTTTTTTCTGCTTTGCAAGAAGTCAAACAGCACATTGTCCTAGGGCAAATACTTATGAAATGAATGATCAGTATACACCATCACAGAACCAAGGCCCAAGGTCAGGAGACTTCCTATGAATGAGAACACATCAGGAAACAACAGCTCTGTACTTTCACCAGCTGGCCAGGTTTGATTTTTACTCACAGGGAACAACATTCAATATATCAACACTTGCTTTTAACTTAAAGTCCTTATTCCTGACCACATTAATTCCTTTATAGTTAGTAACAGTAACGTTCCCTCTAGCAGCTTGGCTTTGAACCATGAATGTGGCTCTCCCTTACAGACAAGCAGGCACCAGGCTTCCTGTGAGAATGCCAGATGTCACTAAAAAATATCATAAACATAGTTGTCCCCTTGTGTTTGTGTCTGTGAGGAAGATATACAGCAGTAGTATACTATGAAAGTAATGACTTGATGCATCAATATTTATAATGCTTCTAGGCATCAGTACAGCAATGCTCACAACAGTTCATCTAAGGCATGTTTTCACTACGCAAACAAAGTGTCAGAAGAATGAATTCAATAAAACTAGCAATACTTAAATATGAACCAGAAGGATTATGGATATCTCAAGTTACTTCTATCAATTTTAAAAAGTAGTAATTTATAGTTAAACAACAATTAAAACATGCAGCAATTGTTTTTAATGTAATTACTATTTTAAGAGCACCTGCAGTATGCTATTGCAAGTATCTTAATTTTTAATTAAAAATAATATGTGGTTAAGTCCAAACCGCACAAGAACACTTTCTGTAAAGTTCTCAAACTCAAAAGCACTGATGTATCATTCACATGAGGATGGGAAATACTACCTCCAGTTCAGGAGAGTGTAATACACGGATTAAGCAATTTGTCAAGGATTATAACCACAGGTAAGGGAAGAGCCACCAGCCCAGGAATATTTAAACACCAGTCCTGTCACAGCTTCATATTAGTCCAAATAAAATTCTATTCCATTGTGGTTTACAATAACATGTTCATTAATATTCCTTAAAATAAGATGGCAGCAAAGGACACAAGGGAAAAAAGCAACTTACTGAATCTACCAAGAAGCCTCAGGTCAGAATTATGCTCATATTGGTTTCGATGAAAAACCATTCCATGTAAGAATAATTTCCACCATCTGAAGTCTTGTAGCATAGACACTACAGAACTGCTGCAATTTAAAGCTTGAGTCATAACTGGCCCACACCATGCCTGAAGACATCATTATAACTGTACTCATCTTTAACTAGATGAAGTATCAGATTAACAATACACATACTTTTCCAGACAGCTTTTTTAACCTGAAGTAGTAATCATATTGAAGTTCTCAGCATCCAGTTTTGTTAGACAGCTACTGATGGTTGTAGAAGGGAATAGTGGATATGTAACTTGACACGAGGTGCCATAATGAGGAGTTTGAATTAGTGCTTTGTACTTTTTTCACAGCTGCAGCATGGAGGCATTTACGTATAAATAAACCTAACATCACACTAGCCATGTGTCTTTGTCCAGACCTTGTGGATTTAGGCATCAGACCAAACCCGCAGCTCCTCCTGCTCTGCAACAAACAGTTGGACTGCAACACAAAGATCCCCATTCAATCATGGAGCTTGTTAGGCTCTTCCAGGCTGGAGAAGTCAGATTTTCAGACTCCGGTAAACGCTAAATTGGCAAATGTCTTAGCAGGCAAGGAGTGCTGCACATTCCATGCATTTTCAAGGTTGTGTTCTGTTTCCAGAAAGCAGTGGGCAAGGACGATTGATTTTGAAAAGTCAAAACCAAACAGTTTCATCCACAAAAAAGCAGAAAATGGAAGGAGAAAGTAGAGAACTGCAAAACATTGTCTTCACTACAAGTTTAATTTTCATTCACGTTTCCAGATTGAGCTAAAATGAAACAATGGACTTGTCGACCTGTGGGGGCTATTTCAGATGTTAAGCCACATCTGATAATTGCTATTTATTCAAATAAACTTGTGTCCCTTGCATCCTTCTTCCCTCTAGAATGACTAAACATTTTCCAACAAGGCAACTTTAAATGTACTGATGTTTGTCTCAGGAAATTAGTACAGTATGTCTCATTTGAGGTGTGAAGCAACTCCATTTCCTGCTTTTATCAACCATGTTACCCTCAAAAAACACATTCCTTTAGAGTCCTGTGGATATTTTGCCTCATGACATTTTTGATTCATCCTATGCAGGAAACAGGGAGGGAATTAGCAGGTTCAGCAAAAAAAAAAGAGATGCTAATGTCAGCTCCTCCTCATTTCCTATCTACCATTTTGCAAAAAACCACAGGAGTTGAAGAAGCAGTAATAACAGAGCCCAGCACAACACATGCTAGCTAGGAATGTCCTCTCCTGGGCATTTAGCACTGATGCAATTTACTGAGAAATGAGGGACAGCCATTTGCAGCACTCTCAATGTTTTCCTGCCTACACCCATACAAACTGTTTACACAGAGAGAATTAAGAAAAGTCCACTTTGCACAACTTAGACATAACTTTAGAAATTGGTGGCACAAGAGATTTTGATGCAAAAACCAGCCCTTAAAGGGAAGGTGTATGGTAAAACACAGTTTATTTTTTTAACAGGCAGCCTCTGCATTATTAGTAGTGAAAGAATTTGCATAGTATAAGTTGCTGCATAAAGTTACCTCTGTGATCCAGAGCTGGACTTCGCCTGAGGAAACTACTCCTGCCACTAAGATCTGTCTCACTGTAAGAGACAAAATATTAATGAGATTATGAAAACATACATTGCTATTAACCACAACTCCCAGGGAGGGAAACCCTGCCATCTGTTCATTTAAACCTAGAAGTGCTGAACTTAAGAAATGTTTAACTCATAATTATGAAGTTACTCCTTGAAAACAGTTTTCCTGATGGATTTTTCTAGCTCATTTTGTCATGACTAATAATTAAGCTTATTTCCACAATAAGCATTCTTGATTAATTGAGTGGAAAGTAATAGAAATATTTGAGAAGGTAAAGCATGCTTGTATTTCACGGAGGAAACTGTGCAAGAACCTCAGGAATGCCTTAAGTTTTGATACATCTGACAAGAAGCAATGTATAAAGAAACACACAAGCAGAATACTAAATTGAAAGACTCCTCACTGCAGGCCTGTAATGCAAGCACACCATGACTGCACACTCAGTAAATTGTATCCTAGCACCAGCTAGTGGTGAGAATTACTGAAGGCATTTTTACAAGACAAATGAACATATTCACAATAGAAAAGCTCCAGATTTTTATATATTGCATCCTAGCCATCAAGCCTGATTTAAAAAATCCTTCCAACAAAACCAAAGTTACATATTGGTTGCACAGGTATGCCTACACAATCTATACAGCACCTCCAGTATTTTTAATTGATCCAGTTGCTACAAGTTAGAAGCAGTAGTATGAACAAGCAGATGCTTTCTCCATAGTCAGTGATATTTCATCCTCAGAGCCAGCCTGTCACTACACAAGTAGTAAGTAGCCAAAACAAGAGTTAAACAGTATTCTTCCCATGCTTTCACTTCCACAGAGTATTGCCAACATCTTCTTTCAACATAAGCTATTTAAATGCAAGAAATCTTTAAGTGATTAATTTAGCTAAGAAACTCATGGCCATCCATTTTCTGGATCCAATCCTATAGTATTTGAATCAGTTTACAGAGAAAGTCCTAAAACTCCCTTAGTTTGCAACAGATACCATCCAATGTCTGTTGATAGGGTTCATTTAAATTTAGTTAAATTTAAATGTATCTTTTTCCTTGTGTCACTGTTGGTGTAATTGACACTGACTAATTTTAGCCAGTGAGTAGGAGCAGTACTCAGGTAGTGGCTAAGTCCTACATAACTTACCCAAGGGACTTGAAGGCCTCAGCAGCTGCCAAATTCTAGAGAGGGCAATGTTCAAGAGAAGAATCTATTCAGTATTTGAAGTAATTTGTTCTGTAAAATAGAGAAAATAAAGTCTTAGGTTCCACAACATGTGATCAAAAGGTAGTGAGCTGACTTCACTGACTTTTGCTAAAGTCAGTCACATTGGAACCATGGGAAGGCCCCTTGGAGCATGCATATAGAAGCCAAATATCTCAGGCTAACTAGGTATGACCATATCATCAGTTCCATAAAGTGGCCCCACAGAGGAATCTCTCTGGAACTAAAAGAAAAACAGCATTTGTTGGCCAGCAGATGAGGAACAGGTATGGTATAACAGGCAAGCAACAAACTCAGGCAAGAATGACAAGCAAACCATTTGTGAGTAGTGTGAAACTCCATTTATAAGCTTAGACACTGCTTTAAGATGTGAAAAAATAGATTTTTATAACAAAACCTGCTATTGGTACAGAAATAATCCAGGCTGTAGAAAACAGACAAAAATAAGGACTGTGAAGGACCCTGAGATTAAGTTAGAAAGGATCCCCTAAACCAGAAAGAAGTGAAAGAAGCAGGAACACTGAAGTGCTTGAGTTCTAAGAGTCTCCTTCTCAGGGTGATTTTAAGCACAAGTCACCTAAATAACTTAGTAGTCCCTACATTCCTCCTCTATCACTATAAAATCCAAAACCAAGCAGAAGTCCATAAGAAAATGAAAAAAACAAACAAAAAAAAACCCCAAAAAAAGAAAACCACCCAGGCTCTCTGAAAATAAACTCAACTTCATGCTTTAGCCCTCAGCTCAAAGCTACTATAGCCTTCTGCCATCACTTTTAAAGGGACATCCTCCAATCAGCAGCGGGGTGAGTCTTCAAATTAAGCCTCTCAAAAGCCTAGGAAGGAATAGAGAAGTAGTGTGAGTACTTGATTGAAAAGCCTTTACTTGTTTCAGCCTCAAATGAGTGAGTAAACAACAATACTGTAGTAATTAAGTTATAAAGCTAAAATAAAATTACTAAGCTTAAAGGAGGTGTTTAAAATATCGGTGTTTTGTGGTTAGCACTGTAAGTTTTTGAGTTTGTTGATGCCTCTCCCGCCTCATTTACACTCTCAATAGCAATACCTCTAAAATAAAAAAATGAAAAAAAAGCTAATTTATTTTTCAAAAGGGTGTGTTTTAAGATCTTTTGAAAACTTTTTTTAGAGCTATAAATATGTTAAGCAGAAGAAAGTTTTAATTTGTACTATTTGTGATACTTCTAGGAAACCTTACACCTAGTCTTGAAGGTAAAAAGGTTCATACTCTAGCTGATATGGTATGCGTTTTGTTCTATGTTTTTGCTTTCTCTGTTACAGGTACAAGGCTCTAACATGTCAAATGGGAGCCTTGGTTTTTCTCAAAATAACCCCAAAACTTACACAGATGTAATTAGTCTAGTTTACTTCTAAAATTAAATGTTAATACAACTAAATTAGAATTAAACTAATTTAGCCTAATAAAATAGTTTATTTTCATGAGGATTTGTTACTACTAAAAGTACAGGTTTCAAAACTAACTTTGGTATACGTAAGCAACACTTTAAGTGTAACCTGAGTATTCCAGGTGGGAAGATCACCGTGCCCTGTTACCTTTCGGTCTGGTGTTGCTTGGCAAAGTTAAGCATTGCCACAGAGGCTTCAGAGTGTGCACTTTCCTTACGCTTGAAAGGTTATCTTTGCGTCTATGTTTGCTGGAAACAGGGTGCATTGTTTTAAAAAGTTTCAGTTTGACAGGAATTGGTAGCCAGGTGATTTGGTTGGTTCCTTGCTAAGGAAACCTTCCAGCCTCACGGTATGGGACTCCTCTCTGCTGGTACTATCCAAGGACTTGGTGTGTCCAGGCTCATCGACAGATTTACTATTACTCCATGTTGTACGTGCACAATGAATGTGAAAACAAAATAGAGAAATGTAAAGTATTTCTGAACTTTAGATCTCTAATCTAAAACTGTATTAATGCCTCCCAGCTCCGATGGGTTTAAGTCAGGGAAGTTTCCTCCGGAAAACTGGCGAATTCGTAACATTTCCTTGTAAAAACCAGTCCCAGCCCAGGAGGACTACACATCTTTGACAGTATTATGAATAAAAAATTCACCTGAGAGAAAAAAATTATTTTGCTTTTCAAATTAAAGGAAGGCAGACACTGTAACACCCTGCAATACAAACACCATCATCTCCCAGGAGCTGACTCTGGGGTTGTTTCCTCTCAGGAATCAGCAGAACACGTTGGGTTTCCACGGGGCGATGGGTCTCCTCCTCCTGTCAGCGCTCCGCACGCCTCAAACCAGCTCCCCTCAGACACTTCTGTGGGGTTTTTTTTCCCCTTTTTCTGTCAGAGGTGAGAAAACCACCTCCCTTGCGGAGCTGAATTACTACGAAAAGAAGAAAAACAGCCAAAAAAACCCAAAAAATAAAACCATCCAAAAAAACCCAGAAATAGGTAAAGAGAACCTGCTCTTCTCCTCAGCGCATTGTCTGGGATGAGGGTGGTGGCTGGAGGCCGCGGTGCGGACGCCGGCTCCGGCAGGGGGGATGAGGTGAGGCGCTCACGGGGAAATAACGGGAGGTGACACGGGTGTGGGGAAGCGGGGGGCGG
>NW_010123182.1:0-38287 GCF_000699245.1 Pterocles gutturalis
TGTGATTCTGTGATTCTGTGATTCTGTATCAGTGTGCAGGGGATGGATCCAGAATATCTGCTGCATAGCCAGGAATCCTAGACAAAAGCAGCAAATTCTGCTTGGCAGAATCTCTAAACATAGGAAAGAAAAAGGTAGGAAAACCCAGTGATATAGTAGCCCTCCTACTCAGAAGAGCTACCCACCTCATCACGTAGCTTTTCTAATATTCCCTGTGAATCTCCATTATGGGTTATTTTACATCCCCCTTCAAGTGAGGACCATGTCTGTAAGTGAGACTAAACCCTGAGCCTGCATAATCTCTTGTAGTTCCACCAACACCAGCACAGGGTATGCTGGTTTCCTTCTGCTCCTGATTTGGCCCCTTTCCCTGGCTTTTTATTAACTGATTGTTATTCCTTTTTTTTTTTTTATATTTGTTGGGGGATGTGAGAGACTGAACTGTGGGACGACCTCCCTGACACTCTCCAAAGTCTTTTTTCTTTTCTCAGGCTTTTTTGGGGGGTGTTTGTCTGAAGGAGGGAATTCATTAGGTATGATGGGGAAGAGGTATCTTATGTTTGCTTGCAGATCTTTGTAGCCTTCATGGAGTGGGATGCACGGTTCCCATAAATATATGATAATGATCATTTGGAAAGTGAATGTTAATCTGTGTAATGGGTTCCCAAAATATGGGCCGTATGCCTTCTGAGTAAGTTTTATTTTAAAATAAATGTACATACATAATACACACACAGGCACATGCTGCCTGCATATGCATCCATAATTAAAAATCTAAAATTATAATTTGTTTTTGAAGGAGACAAAGCAACAGCTCCCCCAGTATACCCACAGCCATTGAGCAGGAGCGCCCAGCCGTCAGGATGGTTTTGTGAGCCCTGCCGGAGATCGCAGTCCTGCACGGACAGCTGCAGCTACAAAGCACCCCAGTGACCCAGATTCAGCTGCAGATTACTGTCTGCTTTGGCCTGTGCCTCCCGTCGCTGCACTGCAAGTCTGATTTTGTTGCACAAGCTAACTTGCTTACTGCTCTGACCCATTTTACCATAGCAACCTGGTGTGCTGTACCAGAGGCTAGAAAAAGCACACAGGCGACTTTTGAAGGATTCCAAGATTAAGTTCACTCTCTGCTCTTTTTTTCTTCACTCCCTCCCCTTCCCCCCCTCCCCAAATGTGCTTAGCAGACATGACGAAGAAGTGACACTTTCCAACGGCACTGGAAGCCAGGAAAAGATTTAGGCGAGGTATATGTACTTCTAATACGTTGTTCGTCCTGATGAATGTTTTTGACTTATTTTTATTTTCCTGGTAAAATTAGCCAGATACTTCCCTTGCCCCAAATGTCTTATTCCTCATCCATTCCCAAATGTCTCATTCCTCGTCCATCCCCACCCCCTTTCCCCAGTATCCTGCCCATTTTACTTTCATAAGTGTATTTTGTTAAGTCCTATGTTTTTCATTTTCTGATAATGCATGAATAAGTGCAATCAGATGTTCAGGAACAAAACTGCTCCCACTGTAGTATGTTAGCTGTTGTCCATACATTTGTATGTTTACGTGGGTATGTGTGTTAGAAACCGGGGGAGGCAGTTTAGAGGCAACTCTTTTCAGACATTGAGTTAGTCTTTTGTAGACGTGATTCTGAGTGGGAAAAAGAAAAAAAGATAACCCAAAACACTATGGATAAAGGTAGTGAGGTTTGAGAAAATCATATGTTGATGATTTTTCAAGACTTTGTCTTTTTTTTTTTTTTTAATGTTGCTGAGGAAACACTTCATGTTTGCTAAGCTTGGAGATGTGCGTGTAAATGTAAACATATGCAAAAATACACAAAATCACAAGAAAGTCAAAAGGAGGCAAGTGTTATGAAATATATTATCTTTTCTCTCCATGTTTCAAATATTTCTGAGGTGCTCTTAAAGTTATAAAGAGCATTTTTGCTACCAGCCAAAGGAACTTTGCTTAGCAACTCCCAAGGCCAGCCGTGACTGTTCCTGCCCTCATGGGTGCTGGGAGAGGCACAGTCAGGCTTCCAGGCTAACAGGCATCAGAGGTACATTTCACTTGGCAAAATATTTTGGGAATCTGTTTTGCAACCCACACATTTGCAACCCAGATATTCACAAGTCATGAATTTTTGTAGTTTGCTCGTAGCAGTGCTGCTCTGGGTGAGTGACTTGGTTTAGGCTCATTTCTGCTATATACAGATACTTCCTGGTTGTGTTGGTTCATCTAGAAACTGGTAAGCAAGCTCATGTTTTGCTAATCAGTGCTGGTATTGTTAAGGCTCAACCTCCATATCTCTCCCAGGTGGCTAGTAAAACAAGGTACAAAAGTGGTACTATGTAAGACTCTCAAAAAATAGCGCAAAGTGCCAAAAAGGTTCTGATGTAATTGAAAAGTACATCTCTCAACATTCCTCTTTCAGAAGGACTGTGCTTATCTCCAGGAACATTGATGTTAGAGCTGTTTGAGTTGAGCACCCTTTCAAGCATTTCAGCTCTCACACTAGGAGAAGGTTTCTTACACAGCTGGTGGCCAGAGCCTTGAACTGTGTCTGACAAGAAGCTAGTAGCCAGAGCGAGCTGTTTTGACCCCCCCCCCCACCATGTGAGAAGCACTGCCAAAAACATGGGCAGAAGAACAAATCAGCACAGATTAAGGAATAGTGTGAATTTGCAAGGTCTTAGATATGCAATGAGCACTGCTCGTGTGCATGCCTCTACTCCACAGTGAATGGGAAGGTGTCCATCAGTCCTGCAAAATCAGATCTCCTTGACAATATGTTGTAAGGCCATATCTTAGCATAACTCAGGGTAACGTGTTGTCCCACATCCTCAGAATGTAACAGGAAGTTGGATTCTGTGCAAATGCATTTTCTAAGAGGTTTCAGACTGAAATTGCAAGCAGCTCATACATGAGCTATACACCCTGGAGAGGGTTGAGAGGCAAAGGTGAATGCACCAAGGTCTATTACATTCAGAAATGAAGAGACTCATTGTCAAAATAAAAGATTTTTAAAAAATCACTTCACTGCTATCATTTAACCCTGTAAAAAGACCCAGGCCCCTCAGATCTTATACTTTATTAACAACCTGTCCTCAATGAAAATAAAAAACTAGGTTGTAAAAACCATAGCAACTGCTATTTCCCCACGTCAATGCCTGGGTATTTGCCCTAATTTCCACTCACTTGGACTGAAAGTTACCTACTAGCCCTTATCTAGGGGATGTGGATCTGGCTTTTGGTGCAGACAGGTCTGACAGCTCCCAGGGCTAGTAGACTGATGTTGGTGAGCAGCAGTGGTATCATCTATGCCTGGATGGGGTCTACACCTTCCTCCTCTCCTGTGCCCTTTGCCAGACCTAACTGTGACCAGCCCTGCCAGGGGCTTTGAGTACTCAGCTTTGAGGAAAGTAAATCTCTCTCTTCTTTCATTAGTGGGAAAAACTTGAAAGGCCCTGTTCAGATCTAGCCTTAACTAGGTCAAATTAGTGAAGTCAGATTGTGACAGGGGTTCAACAGAAACAGAAAAGAGACGCTGAGCTGACAGTCGTCACTATGTTCATGGTACTGTAATTCTAAGTTTTCCTGTGTCCTCTAGGCTAACCTAACCTACATGGTGAACATGGAAGTCAACAAGAAAGTAAACTATAAAGCATAAGACATGAAAACCTCAAAGACAGAATGACCTTTTCTCAAAGATTTTGGTGACCAAATAACCTTACATTTATCCTGATGAATTCTGTTTTCTAAAGATTGGGCCTGGGTGTAATTTTCTGGCCTTTCTGAAGGATTTAAAAACTGTTATGTGTAAAGGGGGAGTCACTCCCTCTCATGTTTCCACTACCATATGCACTTCAGCTGTTTCATGGAGCACATGAGATTCATTAATCAGTCTTGTGGATGGACTCACCCTAGTGAACTGATAATTTCTTTATTGCTTCCTGGGGGTCTAATGTTCTTAATAGTAGGGACTATTAGCTTACTTCCAAGATGAAGAACTATCAAAGGTGCAGTTTGCCAAATGTGAGTTTTGAAGGAAGAAAGATTATGTAGCCTGAGTTGAATTTCACTGGTTCTCAGGACTGAAGGATTTGTTATTATGCAGGACCTTGAAAACCACCTAAAATTTAGATCTTTACAGGCATAAGTGTTGTGTTTTCTATACATTCTCAGGTACCATGGTTCATGCTCTGGACAGCAATGTAACATACTCTTATAGGCTTTATTTGATCACTTCATTGGAAAGACTTTAGACACTAAGAGTTATAGCTTGTGTACAGGCAAGTGTAGGAATTGTCTTTCACAAATAATTCTCTCTTACCACTGATGAGAGAAATGTCCACATCAGAAGCTATCAGACTTGGTCTGTGAGTGGGAATCCTCTTATGGCATAGAGCTACTCCAAAGTTCTACTCTAAAGTTAAGGAACATGAAACCTCCGTTTTGTGAAGTTGAAGTTGATATCAGTTGCAGAGATACAGCAGAAACATAAAAAAAAATTACTAAAAATCAAATACAATGCTTTTTTTTTTTTTTTTTTTTTTCTTCCCCCGAAAAGTGAACTGGACCTCTTCTGCTGCGTGTCTGTTGAGGGGATAAATAATAAACTGCAGATGCTAATTTATGAATGCTAATTTTAGTGTTCTCACACACCACAGACAATGGCTGCAATCTGCATTTCCCAGTACACATCACCTTTGATCTGGAACAGGCTTTTAACTAAGCCTCCCTATTCCTACTCATCTTTAGAAGCCAGTGTCTTTAACTTACAATTTTGCATATTATCAAAGCACCTAGAGGTTTTAGGTGAGGTAAAGAACATACAAATGAAGTTTTCAATTTCTCTGTCATATACTGGTGAAGCATAGGAAGTTCTTCTGACTTTTTCCAAACACATAGTTACAGATAAGTAAATGTTAGCTAAAAACAATATGACAATGGTTTAGTTAATTTGAAAAAAAAAGTAGAAAGCTCTAGAGAGCTGTAGAAAGACATGGAAGCAAGTAAAGGAGAATATGGCAAGCAGAAGTAATGAAGCTGGCACAAGAGGACTTGCAAGAGAGGTGGGAGAGGATGGAAATACAGGTCTCAAGAGCATGAGGACGAAGATCCTCAGCTGGGAAAAGTGAATCCAGCACTGGAAAACACCACTAGTGTCCAGTGCTTATGAAGATGTGCAGCTGCTTCTGCTTTGGATTAATCTTTTATGCATCTGCTGGCTCTCCCTTGGAATGTCTTCTACCTCTGGGACTGTATGATATACATCAGCATTAGGAAGTGAGAGAGTGCTGGCAAACCTCCATTTCCATCCCAAACTGTGTTGTCACACAGAATGAAGAGAAATATTTCTTGTTTGAACAGTAATTTTAAATAAGAATTTTTATATTTCAGTTTGATTAATTAAAGATTCCTTATTTTTATTCACACCCACTATCTCCAGCTGCATTTGAATCTGCTCACTTTTCCCAGAAGTCCTTTCACAGTAGGTAGGACTGTAATCAGGTGCATTTACAATCACATAGAAATATTAGTTTTCTTGGCTAATATTAATCCACAAGGAGCTGAAAAAAAAAAATCAAGGTCATTTGCTAAGCCAGTGCTTATGGACATGTAGTACAAGATTTCATTTTTGTGCTAGGCATTAGTGTTTGGGACCTGGATGGTCCTACCAGAAGGAGACAAAGCAGTGGAAAGAAAGAGTGAAGCTAAAACACTGAGCCTTGAAGTGCTGGGTTTGCTTCTGCTGCTGCTCCCGAGAGGATGTGAGAGATGGAGATTGTGGCATGCCACGCAGCATCTCTGCTCTTCCCCACCTCTGAATTACTGACGGCAATAAGAGTGATTCTGCTTTTGCTTAGAAGCCAGCAGTGCACATCTCCTTTGAGCAGGGTTTGGTCTGTGAAGATAATACAGCAATGTTTGGATAAAGTTTCAATAGCAAATTCCTGTTTTAAATTCTCTCTGTTCTTCATTTAATAGGAGTAATAACAGCAAGGGTACCCTGCCTGATGTAATATGTTGAATAAAAGGAGGATGGACTGGGCTTCTTAAAGGCAAGGACAGGGGATACAAAAGGCAACTGAAGTGGAAAGAAGAATGGAAGCACCAAACCAGGCCTCGTGGTGCAATAAAAGGAAGCAAAGATTTTGTTTTTCCTGGGGTCAAGGTGGAGTTGATGGGGAAAATGCAAATGAATTTAACTGTTCAAGCATCTCTACTCACTGATTAGTCCCTTGTGGGATGCATACTTTTCCAGACACAACAGCACTGCGTGTAGTGCTAAATACTGACTCTGTGTGAAAAATTATACTTGACATGCTATTAAAAAGAAGATTCCCATTTTCCCAGAATTGCACCATATTATTCATAGGGCTGTAAACTACCAACATAATCAGCTTTACACTTTGCCTTTTATGTCACAGGAAATTATCTATGGTCAAATGAATGATTCTGATTTTACAGGTGAAGAATATGATACTATTGAAAGCTTTTCAGAGCTTGTGATATGACCCATGTATGTAAATTTTTATACAGAAAAAGCAAAGTTATAGATAGTTTTAACTTTTAATAATTCTGTACATGTAGCATAATAAACAGTCTGGTCAAATAAGACCAATACTGGAGGTATTAGGCCTCTGTAAATCAGATGGAGCTGTGTTACTGAACAATCAAGAAGATTTCAGTTTGATAGTTATAGTTCTGTCCAATGGTTTCTAGTAGCAGAATCATCTGCAGGAAAAGTAAAATATTAAAATGTGGCAGAAATACAAAAATGTAGCCATGCAAATTGTTTTCATATGCCTACAGTGAAAGATGCCAACATTTTATGATTACATTACTTAACCACCACGGGCATTTTTCCCCATCAGACCGTCTTTAGGCTTTCTAAACTCAAGAATACAAAACTGTGGTGCTTGAAAGTGCATGAAGTTGTTCACTGATAAGCAGATATTCAGTTTTTATTAAGGCTTTTATTAAGGCTTATGTCCACATTAACAAGTGTGTAGCCCTGTCAGAATGGGTGCATAGAATGAATAGAAAGCTGAGCACTGGTTGTCTGTGCCACAGGCAGTGCTGTTTCGCAGTGGGCTTTACTTTGAATTAGCTCTTGTCTAGTCCTATGGATCAATTTTAATTATGATTTAGAAAGCAGGAGAGGAAATTCTGAAGAACACTTTTTGTCCTAGCTTCATCCAAAACCAAATCTAGTTCAGATGCTCTGAGACTGCTCTGTGATAGAAACAAAACCATTCATTGTAACTAAGGATGCACAAGCAGATTCCTTTAAAAAACGCACTTACATGGTAATGTAGATGCATCCTTTTTTTTTTTTTTTACTGAGCATCAGAAAATCTGTTTCATGTGACACAAGAGACCAAGAAGTTCAGGTTTTGTCAATTATTCTTAGAGCTCAGGTAAGAAACTTCCGCCCCTCTATAGGCATAACAAAGCTGTCATGCACACAGAGCGTGAAAGACAAGCTCCAAGTAATAATATTGATGGTTGTGGTTTGAAGCAAGCTAAGCACACCTTCTAAAAGTGGAGATATGCCATATAATGAATAATATGGTCTCATTTGCAGTGTTCTGGTATGTTCTTCATGTAATTATTCTGAGGTTAGGGGTCTGGTCTCTAGAGATGTCTGCAGTTTAATGATGTTGGGTCACCAGTGAGTTATCTTATAAAATTCTTCTTAATACAAAAAGGATTATAAAAGGATGTTTTTATTTTTCCACTTCATAGAAAAGAAATCATAGAATAATTTAAGTTTGAATGAGTCTCAGAAGGTGACCTGGACTAGACACTGTTCAAAGCAGGGTTAACCTCAACTGTCTTCCATGAGCACTATGTGCAATCACAAGGCTTCCTCCAGTAGTTTAAAGAAGTCTTTTCTCATTTCCTTGTCTTGACTGAACAGTCTATAGCAGATGCCCACCATGACATTCACTTGTTGATCTTGCCTCTCATCCTGACTCATAAGCTTGCTCACTGTCCCTCAGCCATTCCATAGCAAATCTCCATACAGGCAAGCTGTTCCTTTGTTGTAGCAAACCCTTCCGTCCTTATTTCACCTGCTTGTCCCTCCTAAGAACATGTATCAAGTCATTGTTGCACTCCAATCATGTGAGCTATTTTACCATGTCTGTGCAATCCCAGTGAGGTTATACATCTGTGTATATTATGTATATCATTCTTCCTGTTTGTTTCCTGTATTCCATATGTTTGTGAACACACACTTGGCATGGGCTCTGAGATGTATCACTTTCTCAGGGAAACAGTGCGATGCTGTTCCTCAGGTGCTTCCTTCCTCCATCTCATTCCTCCTCTTCTCTTCAAACTATGGTTTTCATCTTCTAACAAACCTAGTTTAAAGCCTTTTTCATTAAGTTGACAAGACTGTTAACATAGATGGTCTTGCTTTACTTTGGCAGATGAGTCCTGTATATCTGCAGTAGCTTTGTTTTCTCAGAGAGGATCCTGTGGTTGTTTAAGTGAAAACCTTGCCTACAATAGCCAGGATGGGTGCCTCCACACCCCGCAGAAGAGAGTCTCTTACTGCACTTCTGGCTCTTCACGGCACACTGCTTTTAATACATGAATCAGGTTGATCCCACGCAAACACCTCCACCAGCAGAACTTTTTCCTTCTCAACTGCCTCCAGGGCCATACACCTCTTCTGCAACTGTGCACCTGCAAGTGAAGAAAGAGCCTCCTTTCTCTTGTTAGAAGAATAAGCTTCCAAAAGTCAATGTCATGGAGCCTCAAATCTCCACGCCCTCTAGCCTGGCTCTCCCTTCTTCTGTAAAATGCAGGATCTATTGTTTTGACCTTGCAAAGTTTCATCAAAGATCCTGTTGATCTCCTGCTCATTTTCCCTTGTGCTGCATAGTCTGGTCACCTCTGATCACAGATTTTTTACCAGGCAGCTCAGTGATTTGACCACAAAACCTCTCACCAGTGAGGTGACTATGGCAGCTGGTGAGCGCTGCCTACAGCACTCTGTTAAAAGACATATGCCATTAGAACTAGTGATGCTGAAGGACATGCAAGTATAAACAAAATCTGAAATTTAAGAGTATCATTGTCTCTCTGAGAAGATTTTTTTTCTTGTTTTGTATTTTATGCAAGCCCTTGGACAGTTCAAACTCAGATGTAGAAATGATTTCTGTTAATCTGAATATGGATTTTAAAAATAAGAAAATAAACAACTGTGGGAACACTCCCTAAGATAATCAGCTTCAGTATAAAGTTTTCTCTTTTCAGATAATTTCTCTGTTCATGGCTCCTGTCTTTCACAGTGTTATTTTATGTTTGTTTTGTCTTTTCAAATAATTTCTGTTTGTGGCTCCTGGCTTTCACAGTGTCATGTTACGTTTCTCATGAAACATTTTGTCTGCAGCTGTATTCTACTGCAGGCATAGCCAATGGTATTTGGAGGTTGGAAAGAGCATCTGACTTTGGGTGCTGGAGATGCACACAGGTCAAGACATTACTCTTTTCTGTCATGCTCAGAGAGTAACAAACAGGCAAGACCTTAAAATTGTCAGCAGAGAAGAATTTAAAAAAAAAAACACAATTATCCTACCAACCAATAATCATCAGAAGCTACAAAATCCTGGCATGTACATAACTAGAAGGTAATGTAAATTTCCTTTGCATTTTTAGCCAGAAAATAAAGTTTGTTTGTTTGTTGTTTTATACCTGTGGCATTATCTGAAGTAATTTTGCAAAATAAGAATGAAATATGGCTGCACTAGAAAAAATGGTGATTTAATAAAGTTTAGGAATAAGATTATGTATTTTAGGTGCCTCTCTGAAGATGATTTTAGGAAGGTTAAACATATATTGAATGTAAGATGTCTATAAGTTATTAAATAGCTGTTCAGCAGAGTAGCTCTGTCAGAAAAGTGAGAATTTTCTTAACAATTTTTCCTTATGCCAAATTTTCATCACCATTCCCTGGGAAGGAAGTAGGGAAGGGGGTGCAAAAGTTTTCTTTCAACAGCTCTAAGGAGGGGACCTTGTCACATCCACACTGTATACACATGACACTATCGTATATGCTCAAACAATTTGCAGGGACATGGAGAACCATTCCAGGTTCCTTACAAAAAATCCTGACTTTCCTGAAGTTAGCAAACTTGAAGGGATTAGAAATTCAGCCATTTACATGATGCAGTGAGGGATCAATATTATGTTGCCTTATCAAGTTTTGAAGGTATTCATATAAATATCATATACATCACTGCTGGTCTTTCAAAACAAAGCTTCTATTTTATATCAAAGCCCTGAGAGTCAAAAACTTCTTTGCTTTACCTCTTTTATGCTGAAGTAAACAAGGAAACGGCAGGAGTTGCTCTTGTAGTTCCACTAATTGGACTGTGATTTCTCCAGCATAAGATAAATGAGGTTGGGCTTCATTGTTAAAATGGCTATAAGAAAAAAATTGTCTTTTTCGGGGGGTGTCAGCCCCAATAACAAACACTTTCTCTCTTTACATAAAATTATCAATCCTGTAAGAATAAGAAGCTTATATACCAAGGAGTTTGTGTTTCTTTTTCAGTTTTCAGTAGTTCTTCACCTCTTTTTTTGAAGCCAGACTTTGGGAATTGGATACAGAAATCTTCAACAAAAGTCAAATGCATGCTAAAACAAAAGTCTACATAACAAATTAGACAAGAAAGATACATGGCTATATCTTGTTTTTTATTTTTATTTATTTAGTTAGTTAGCTTACATTTATTAATTGAGGCAATTAAAACTACTCTGTGGATAAATAGCCTGTAATTGTCACGGTAGGGGGAAGACACAGTAAGGAGTTTATGTAGCTAAAAGAGAAAGAAGAATCAAGTCATCTCTAAGGAGAAAGCTGGGAGGAGAGCAAAAGACAACTTCTCCCTCAGCGACCATTTCACTTCCAGAGTTTTTTTTCCTTTTACATGAAAATTGAAAAGTGTTCATGGCTTTAGCAACAGGCTTTTGGGGGGGTTTTGTGTGAGGCCTTTCATATGGTAATGACTAGATTCTATGGCAACCATTGAAATCTAAGGCTTGGAAACAAAAGCTGCAGCAGAGAGGATCAGTACATATTCACTATGTCTGCAGAAATAACGGCAGAGACTCACTCTTCAGAAAAGTATCTGATGGCAGCCTGTCAAAGGAAGGGGTTTGTTTTAACTCAGACAGAGTTAATTCAGTCTATAGTTAGTGCCAGGATCTCATTACTCCAGTTTTCACTGTAGGGTTTTTTCCATACAAAACCACATCCATAGTAGATGTGCAGGTAATGAGTGGTTAATACTGGGACAATCATACTTTGGGGTGAACAACAGAAATGGAAGACAGAAAAGAATAGGTCTAACAGCCAGATGCTGCTAGCTTCCTCATGACTGGTTACAGTCTCAAAAGATACTTCACATATAAATAGTGTAAGCAGGATTAGGCCTATAAGGGGCTGATGTCATGTGAAATCAATGCTTAATTACAATTTACATGTACTTGCTTATCTGTTGGTCCAAAAAAAGAGTTTGTCATCTGAGCAAATGGAGATATGAAATATCAAACCCTGTTGTCTGCAGAACAGCAAATTAGTGTTTTGGAGATTGTGCTTTTCCCACAAAGATGGATTGAAGCAGCAAAGTATGTAGTGTCAGGTAAAATGATGATGCCAGCCGTGAAATACGTTATGGGATGGGTTAGTGTAAGCGTTCCTGTTATTGACTGTAGGAAGAATATAAGTTCAAACCAAGTCTGGCTTTGGAAGAACACAAAACAGAAATCTGCAAAGTGAGAAGTGATACAAAGTGCAAAATAAGTTTAAGAGGAAATTAAAATATCAGCCTTTCTATTTGCTCTGTAATGTCACTGTTTCTGTACTACTTAGTTTAAAACTTACAATGCAGCAATATACTGAACTGGTGATTGCGGGTGGTCTTGATCTTGTTTCTAAATATTTGATTTTTTCCACGATCATATCACAAGTTTTCAATAAATTATTTTATAAATAAATATCTGATAAAATGTTTAAAATTTTTTATACCAGGGAAATTTTTTTGCTGATGAACATGAAGATATAGTCTTTATTTGAAGTAATATTGTGACTTTATTAACATGAGTTTCCAACAGAAATTTGTATTACGAGAACAGTACTACAAAATACCAACTTCATCATGTTTCACTCTCAGATGACTAACAGCAATAATATCTGTGAGATTCAGAATGATATGCCAGTTGTTGAAAAGTATTGGACTAGATAATTTTCCTAAGTCAAGCGTTTTACAAAGCTCAGGTTAACTATTGTATTTATAAATAATTGAATAAACTCTCAATGAATGAGTTCCAGGATCCCAAATCAAAGCCAGGGTAGGATTAGGTTCAGATTCATTGATAAATGCTTTTGAAAACTTCAGGCCCATTTACGCAGAATCCAGGTGAAAAGAGAAAAGAAAGACTTGAAAAGAAAGGCTGAAATTATAAAGAACAGTGCTGTGAATAACAAGGTTCCATTATCAAGGAAGGATGATTCACACTGCAGATTTATTTCTCAAATTTAACCAGCTTATTTAAATATTTATTCTCCTCGTTCTGATACAATTTTAAGCTTTCATATGAGTCCTGTGAATAAATACCAACATACACTCTTGCTCTTGTTTGTGTGATTATGTCTTTGTTGTTCTGGATACAAGTTCATTCCAGTCTGCTAACCCTACACGGAAAGGTGATCACACAGTTCTCTAAAAGCACAGGGCCCAGAGCTCCCAAGACCCAGGCTTCCTCACATGCCTCAATAACCTGACCTTTTCCTCTCCAATGTCTCCTTTCCACTCAAGATGTCTTTTGGTCTGCAACGTAGTGGAAGTAAACAAACATACTTTTTTTTTTTTTTTCAGAATAATTCTTAATTTTTTTTTTAACACAAAAAAATATGTAGATGCAGTCAAACCATAAAAGCTTCCCACATTTCCCTCAGTCATTTTTCTGATTACTCTTAAGCTGTCTTCAAACTTAAGGAAAGTCTCTTTAGCTGTTCAATCTTCCTCTTCCTGCACTGGGCTTCTTCAGACTCTGAATTCTCTCCCTCTTCCTGACCACTCTCTTCTAGTCCCTCTTCAGCCTCTTAATAATGACTGGGGAGAAACTTTTTCCTTCAGGCTCACCCTTTCACACCCTTTATCAAGTATTCCTGACTAGCTTCCTCATAAGAGGAACTCTTTCCTTCTTCCCCTGTTGCTTAATTCTATCTCCCTAAATTCAGATTTAAAATTAAAAAAAAAAAAATAAAAATCCCAGGTGGTAGCCTGCATTTTATTTGCAGTGATTCTCCACTGAATGGATGTTCACCACACATTAGCAACACACTCTTGTTAATCATCTCATTGGTGTAAGTATTTCCTTTGCCAGTTCTAGTGAAGGTTATTTTAGTACAGAGGTGAGGAATAATGGTGGTAAAAAAATCCACCTTTCCCACACAAAATAGGCTTTGAGAATTATCACTATTTCTTGGTCCTAAAGAATTTCCACGTCAAACTGAATTCTCAACCTATACCTAGACAGAAGTCATTACTTAAGATAAAACATGTTCTGAATTATCATTTTTAGGACAAAAGATATTCAGCCAAGGAACAGAAGAGGGGCTGAGGGAGTTAAATTGTGGCCTGTAAAATATAGCTAAGTTAACATGCTCATAGCTGCTACCCTCCCCTCTCTTCACACCCCACCCCCCCAGCCCCCAATCTATTTATCCTCTCTACTTATTTAATTTGTCTTCTTTTTGTTTATTCTGTTCCCTCTTCTCTTCCATTTTGGATACCAAGGTGACAGATGTTGCTGAAAGTTTCAGTTGGTCCTTTTCCCAGTCTAGTTGGGGGATCGAAGAAGAGTAAAGAGGTACCCTAGTTCTGCAGTCACAGAACCCCAGAATGGTTGAGATAGGGAGGGACTTCTGGATGTCATCTGGTCCAACCACCTGCTCAAGCAGGGCAGTCAGTTCGACCTCAGTTTTCTGAAGATATTACAGAATTCAGTGTAAAAGAATTAACAGAAGGAAACTGGAGGTGCAAAAATCTTCGAGACTGGTGATTAAATTTAAAATATTTTAGGTTTTTTCCTTCAAAAAAGTCATGGTTTGAACTGTGGCTTGTGGAAATTCCACTTTTTCTCTCTTCCTTTTCTCATGTCAGTTAGTGGATTTCCCCAAATATTTTTCTGAAATACAAAAGCAGAAGCAATGAGTGGGGATTTGTGAAGAATTCTGACATAAATATGAAAAAAAAAATCGCTCATTTAGAAAGAGAGTTGAGCTATTGTCTATCCCTCTGCCTGTTGTTCCCCCACAGGTTTGGATTTCAACTGCTAATTTAAGTTAAAACAGAACGTCCAAAGTATTTCACTGCGATTTCATAGAAAGTTATTGCTCCTCCATCAGTAACAACAGATGTGGACACTGTCATGTCATCAAACATTTTAATCCCAGACTTATTCTTTATTCCATGGGAATAGATTACATTTCTGCTGTGTTAAGCAGACCTTATGAAATGATGTGGACTTGATATAATTTTAAAATGTGATGGATATGGTAAAACAAGTCATGCCGTGTCTGGTCTATGGTAACTGGATGTGAACATAAAAGTCTCAGGTCCTCAGACAAAGAGAGGTATCTACTGTCACTGGGGATCCTCACAGCTGCAGGGGATTATATTATTTTTAGCTTCTATTTCTTGGCCCAAAAGCACATGGTTTCCTCGCAGGATGTGTGCCAGTTCTGGCAACCTATCTTTGAAATTCTGTAGCATGTCTCAGACAGAACTAGATGTCTACTCTTCTATAGTTTTTATTAAAGCAGATCAAAGACTGTGAGAGGATGTTCCTGGGCACTGAAACTCAGTCCTCTGTACTGCTAAAATCTTGCCACAGCCCAAGGCTCACACCTGCTAATATTCCATCAACAAAACTTGACCATAACTTGGCAATTACTAGTAGACAAAAGCAATTCCAATAAGTGTTTGGATGTTACCACTGTATTTTGGTGGGTAAGAGGGTTTCACATTATGGATGCTGCTCTATGATATTTGGCATCAGTGCCAGAAAATGTTCCTTCACTCTTTTAATTTGCTTGTATGGACATTTCCAAATCGTAGTACTGCAAAGCCAATCACAAATACTTTGGACAAGTTTGACCCAGCAGAGTAAGTTGACACTAGCCAGTGATTTATATCATGTAGTTATGATGTTTTTGATGTGGCATGAGGAGTCCCAGAGCCAGACTGACTTTATGATTGAATCACATCCAGACTAAGTTAAGCGAATAGTTTTCCACCCAGCATGGAAATGCTTTTAGCATTTCAAAACAGCAACCGTGTCTGAGGTGAGAAAATTGTGGTGATTCAACTAACCTGACCCAGCTATACATTTAGTGGAACCAGTGCCACTGCAGTATGCAAACACTTCTATTTTGCTTGTAACACGTCATTTTCACTTAATAAAGATCAATTTCAATAATTCAGTCAGCTAGATTACTTTTATGTTATTTCTTACTTAAACTCATTACATAGTTATATCATGTATCTGGTAGTTTAATTCTTTAAATGGAGATCTGGCAAAGTGGTCATGAAAACTGGTCTATACACCTTTAGTAAGGACTGAAACTAGACAAAGTGACTGCTGTCTTTTTTTTTTTTTTTAAAGGTGGTTGTTTTATACATATAATTCATATATAATTCATACTATAGATGTCTTCTACTTCAGTTAGGGTCTAGAGGAGGAAGGATGTTTCTCTCAGCCCAGCTTCTGCCTACTCACTGGAACATTAAAATGAGAAATGTTCAGATGTTACTAAATCACAGAATCTAGACTCAGCACAATAAATCTGACTCTGCACCAAAAATGCAGCTTTTTATTTATACTTTTATATTTTCTATGCAAAACTCAAATAATGACAAAAAATTTAAGAGAAATCGCGCTTCAGTTTGAAGGATCTTCTCTATGAGAGACTATCTATCTGCTTGTCTTCTGCAATGGGCAGAAAATGTGAGTAGGAAAGGGAAGAAAATGTTAAGATACTTTTGAAAATATATAAGGGGAATGAAGTGTTCAATACATTGCTTATTTTCTGTTATGCCATCTGCAAATGTAAAAAAATATAGCTTCTTTGTGGTAATAATGAACTATATATCCAACTCTGTCTCTTTTACTTACGGTAAGTACTGTCTCGTTCTGTCCTACTGTTAACACCAGAGTTTGTCTGTCAGTGACCAAAATAAACTGCAGCAAGGGAATGCTAGCAGAACTGAGTCCAGTAGGTCTTTCTACTCCTGGAAAGAAATAATTTGTAGCAGAAGAAAAACTGATTTTAATTTTAAGAGGGTAATTGATTATATTCAAATATGTTAAAGATTATGGCAAAAGGCCAAAACCCCCTGCATTTATAAGACACTTTTTTTCACTGTATTCTGCTTAGGAAAACCATAAAGCACCACACCAGCTTGATCTTACGACTCCTTTTCCTAGTCTGGTAGAGTTGAGGTTTTTTATTTCTGATCCAGCTTACTCACAATGGTTGTCTCTTAGCTCTATAAGGTTTCTCCTTGTGCTTGTCACTCAGTCTGAACCAGAGTATAAAAAAAATGCTAGACAGTATAGTTGACAGGAAGAACAGCTTTCTCCTGGAAATGGAAGATGCCCTACTTAAGTTAATTTTAAAAGGAATTTTGCTGGGCTAAGGCAAAGAGACAGCATGTGTGAAGGGGAGAGGGAAGGGGAAAGCCATCCTGCAGGGAAATAACAAAAATGAGAAGCATTGTTGTTTAGCAAAAAGTAATAAAAGAATAATGAGGAGAAAAGAAGTAAAACTAGCCTATTTACATGCTACTTTATATTAGTTAGTTTCTGCTTACTTTGTTAGAGAAACTGCCATCAGGCATTCTGTCATATGGGGGAGGACAAGACACTAATATTAAAAAACAAGGACTTTTTAAGACAGCAGCATCCCTGTCCAGAAGAGAAAATCCGCTCTTCTCACAACAGAAGTTGAGAGGCCAATTGTTGATTGTAAGGGTTGGTGTTCATGATGGCAAAAATTATTAAAATAATATTAACATAATACAAGAAAGCAACTTTCTTAGGTACAGTGCAAACAGTATAAACTAAACCACGATAAAAACACTGAAAAAAAATGCTGAAAACAAACCTGCTGTTAAACTGAATGTGTCATATTAAAACATGCTTTATACTTTGCTTTAAAAACATCAATACTATACCTCCCAGACCAGGTGAAAGGTAAAGACTGAAAGAGACACTCATGGGTACTCTGACACGATTGCTAAAGGCTGAAAATGTTTGGCTTTGAACCCTTCTCTGTGAGTTATCTGAGACCCTGTGTGTCACTGTACCTTGGATACCAGGGCAAAGAGGCAGAAGGTCACTAAAATGTTTTGTAACCTTTTTTACAGGCAATGTGGCTGGAAGTGTTATCCTGTTCCATTTTTAAATGAAAACTTTGTAGCCAAAAATGTGTCTATTGACCTAGAAGAGTTAGTTTGAAAGACTTAAAAAAAACCCCTATTAGATAATTGTATCTTCTGGCTAATGGAAATAAAAAACATATTCTCTTTCTCCCTTTTTGTCTGTGTGCTTCTATTTTATTTATTAAATGTACCATGTCTGTAGGCATATTGGACTGGTATTCAAAATTTCCATCAGTAAAAATAACTGTTTCAGGAGGATTTATTGCTCAGGTGAATTAACCTTGTTCTTTTCCCAACGTTCAGATGGAGATACAGGCTGAGAGCTATGTGCTGATGTCTGTTTTGTGTGTGTATCTAACTTTCATTGACATGATATTCTGTGGAACAGTAGCATATTATAAAGGGGAAAAAAAAAGGAAAAGAAAGGAGGGCTAACTAACCATGAAACTGTGTCCAAAGATACAGCCTCATATCTGTGTTTACGCAGGACTGGATGTTCTCTTCATATGGTACTTCATATAACAAAAACGTGAGTATGTGCTTGGTTTTAGGAATGAAAATATTTATCTTCAGGTAGGAATTTTCTACCACTCAAGTTTAAAGCATGTGTTTAAATGCTCCGCTGGATGAGGACCATCATGATGTTTTCTTCAAAGCACCTTTTGTAACAGAATTAATTCTAAAGCCCTTATTGAAGAACATGAATGTGGAAACTTGCTTCCACAGTACACTGGCAGTGATTTTCCCATAGCGAATCTCTGACCTACTGAAAATTGTGGATGATCCTACAAATTCAGCTGCTTCAGTTTTTCCCATCATATTCCTAGGACTAGGTGGGTGAAAAGGCAAAATAGAGAAAATAGAAATTCCACTGCTCTGTTTTAGCCCAATTCTCTGTGACACTGAATTCAAGTCAATTCAGTAATAGAAGAAAACAGAATTTTCAAGGTAAATATCTACAAGGTCTGAGTACATTTCACCATTTCAACAATTTTTCATAGTCTTGCCATCAGTAAATAAAAGCAATTGTCAAGTCATCTCGTGTACCTTCTTGACAAAAATCAAGTTGCATTAACACCAGTTTTAGGAGACAATTGAGAAAAAGTGTGCAGATTTTTAGGAGACAATTGAGAAAATGTGTGCAGATCTTTTTGTTACCTTGCACACTGGCACACTGCAGAGGTACCACTAGCAAGTGTGTCACTGTTGGAGGCGATAACAGTAACCGTCAGAAAGAACTCTATGTGAGTCTCGGGTCCCTGCCTGAGTTTGCAGTGCTGGTGGATAAAACATTCTTTGCCAGCAAATGTGGTATGGCTGTTGCTAAGACTAAAATGGGAATATATGAAATTAGCTCTGACTCCTCACAACAGTATTATAATGCTGACATTGTTCACAAAGCGTGTGAGACAAAACTCATTTCCTGTGAATGTTCATGCAAGTAGAGTGTTTGGGAAAAGAGGCATGAACATAAAGAAGCCAATTAGTTTTTTAAATTCAAATGAATATTCGCAGACCCCTTTTCTCCCAGCATTTTCACAGCTCTGAATAACACTGTTCTAATGACAAGATTTCACATTTTTACTCTCTTATAATTGATCTCTCCAGTACACATGTTGCAACAGAAAAGTTCCCTGTGGATTATTTCCTACTTGTTATATCTATTTCTGGAACCTGAAAAAAAACAGCCATTACACATCTCTTTTAGGAACTGAAGCTTTGAATTTTGTCACTGCCTTATAATGGTCTGTCCTTTTGAGAAAGAGGTTTTGGAAGAGGGCCATTATAAAACACAGTACAAAATACAATCCCAGCTTGTTCTACAGATTGGAATGGGAGACTCTGTTAGAAGAAACCTGTTGTCAGATTTTACTGATCATCTGTTTTAACATATATTGACATCTTTTCATAGTCCCTGGCACTGAAACTGTCATGCAGCCAATGCAGGAGCAGTTTCAGATTTAAGGTGATCTGTTACTCTGATTGCAAGTAGGTGGGAAGAAGCTCAGCAGACTGGCAACCCATTTGTAGTACCAAAGCTAGAGATTATTGTGTAAAATAAAACAAAAATAAAAATACAACACCTGAACATTAAAAGAAAGGCAGAAATTCTAATGAAAGCAAAGAGAACTGCGAGAACATGGTCATATAAACTCAGCCTCCACTGAAGTCAGTTTTTTTTTTTTAAATTTATTTTAAAGGAATTAAAATGGCAGAGGGTAAACATGCAGAACTCTGAATTAAGATGATAAGGAGTTATTTAATATATAGGTGTACCTAGGTGCCATAGCCAATAAGTGTGATAGACTCTAGGAAGCTGGAAGACAGAAAGGGAGCAGTAACCAGATTGCCAGACTTGCAAGGAAACCTTCAGTTGCAAAGTATTTGCAGAGATTTATTGAAAGTTTGCCTGGATGGAGCAGGACACTCTTAGGAGATTTCACTTAGCTGTATGACAGCCAAATACGGAAAGATATTGCTAAAAGTGAGCAAATTCTGGTTTTGTACCTCTCCTTAATGAATAGCTCTTGATACTGAATATGTCCCTAAGTAACTTGGCTAGCTTAAGTTACAGTGACTCCGTCACTGGGCCTTTCCACTTTTCAGGAAAGCTATTCCCTGATAAGAGAGAACTGACTGCTGTGTCTCTTAATGTTACCTGAAGCCTGCCCCAAAATACAAAGCAATAGCGCACAGAGAATGTAAACATAGTGCTGGTCCTGTTTTAACAAGATGTGTCTTTGGCCTGTTTAGCTCCCGTGAAAGGGAAGGCAGGTCTCTGGGAGACACCTTGCAAATTCTCCTTTGAACCTTTTCCAAAGTATTTTGTCTTACCTTGTGGCAACTTTTTTCCTCTGCTGACTGGTTTACCTGGGTACAAGGGACAGCTATAATGTGTCAGAATCCACTGATCACAATATCGACTTTTGAGTTAAATTTGATGTATTTTTAACTTACTTGCCATTAGTTACTTCCCAGGTACTATTCAGTCATCTTACTTTGGTAGTGATGATACACAGAAAAACAAATTTAATTTTCCTGAAGGGTTTTTACTAAAGTATCTGTTTTAATGGAAGATATTAGATTAGGGAATTTTTATTGACAACATTCAGTCAGCTAGTATTAACGTAATTAATGTCTTCTTGTGGGTGTGTGAGTCTGTATGTGTACTTCAAGTAACCTTTGCACATCCAGTGAAGTTCCCATGCAGACCAGATGTGCTCATATCCCTGCAAAGGAGAGAAGTCTGGCGAAGCAGCCCTCGTAGCTGTGTTTCCAACACTCCCCGGTCCTGCTGCTATACTTTGTGGGCAGGTTATAAGCAGCTTCTCTCCTTCGCTGTGGAACTGGGATGACCATCTGCCCCTTCCCCTCACAGGCGTAGCAGGCCTGTTTCAGCACTCCACTCCTCCTCACACCTGTGAGAGGTACTGTGCCTCTCAGAAGCGTAATGTCTTGACATTTGCTCCTTAATATAGCTCATAGGAACCTGACGTGGCTGTTTGTGCTAAACAGACTGCATTTCCTTCAAACACTTTCATTTCTGTAATCCTAACTGTGCAATGTGCTGCCCTCAAGGAAGCTTACCTCTATTGCTTTGCTTCAAATTGAGCTGCTATGGCAAACATTTTCCAGAAGAGAGAGTTCAGTGAGGATTAGGTTAAACACTTAGGTTTGTGAAAGAGCTACTTTTTAAAAGATGTGCAGTTAGGCCTTTCAGTGGATGCTTCAAAGCTGGGAAACATTCTCAATAACAGGGAGACGGGAATAGCATGCAGGAAAAGCTGGGTGACCTTGGTAGCAAGTGGGATGGAGACTAGCATGATGGTAGACAGGGTCACACACTGAAGGATTACTAAGGTTCTGGGACATCATCAGTAAATAAGGGAAGGAGAGAAACTGGGTGCATGAGTAAGCTACAGGATAGCTATTAAATAGCACTGGGAATGAAGCAGAGGCAATCCTAGGACAAAAACTGGAGAAGGCTTTTCCAGTAGAGGGAAGAAAGAGTTATTGTACCGTGGAGGACCCTGGGGAAGCCTTCATTTAAATCTTGTACACAGTTTTAATCACCTAAGTTCCAGCAGGATAAATTGAAATGGGAATGGGTGTAAAGAAGAAACAATTTATCATGAAAGTGGAATATCCATGTTACTACTGAAGTCTAAAATATCACGGCTACATTAAATTAAATCTTCCCATCAGTAGGCTAAAGTGGGTAAAACACAATGAGGAAAAAAGAACAATTTAAGGTAAATCACAGTGCTGGCACAAGACCAGATAAGTCTAAATGTGCAAGAATTCCCTGCAGTGTAGTGGAGCAGTAGCTGAGCTGATCCTGGCAGTGTCACACACCAAACAAGCAAGTGACCGGCTCAAACCAAACAATCTCCGTGTCTCTCCACAACACAGATCTACAGATTCTGTGGAGCTCCTTCCCATAGGTTGTTGTGAATATAAAGTTTTCATGAGCTCAAGAATCAGTCAAATTAATACATGGAAGAAAAAAGCCCAGTGAGGTCTATTAAACCCAAAAACATGGATTCCAGTTGAGGAAATCCCCGAGCTGGGAAGGAGCTGGGAAGTCCTCGAGCTTGGAAGCTGTGATAGTTTGTCGGGGTTTTTACCACATGCTTGCCCCATTGTTGTTTGCTTCCATGAGCATTCAGTGTTGATCAGTTAAAGGCAAAACACACAGGTTAGGCAAAGTTTTAGTATGAGCTTGAATGCCAATCTTACATTTCAATGTAGCTTCAGACTGGCTAGATCATTTCTTGGGGGTGCTCCAACCATGTGCCAAAAGCTCAGTGTAGGCTAATCCACTTGTTTGCTTGGAAAAATATATGGGAAGCACACAGGTCACAACATGAAAATCTGGGACATTAGTCCCAACAAAATGTTTTTGATAAACTATCCCATACAGCAAAAAAACTAAACAAAGAAACAATTAACTAAAAAAAAACCCAAAAAAGACCCAAAGAAATCATCACAAAAAAACCCCCTAAAGCCACAACCTTTTTGTTTCTACTAAATATAAGTGCATGGGATTTTTGGCATAAGGAACTTCTTTCTTGGTTGTAGTCCCCAGAAAACAGAAATTTCCATCAATGTATTAGATAGGGACTGCAGTGTGGAAGGACAGGCTGTTTTAAAAGGTACGATGAGAAGAGCAGAAAGCAGCAGGCTCTGTCATTTGAGAAAGCATAGTTCAGAGTAGTTCATTACACAAAAAGGTAGCAAGAGCATCCATGCTTGGCCCACTGCATACTGGTTATGAATGTTTCACTACTCAGTCCAAGGACACATTCCACTGTACGTGTTAAGGAGAGGAAAATTCTGAGTGCCTTTTTGGTCTCCGGTACCTCAGCCTCTGTCTGCTCTCATCAGGCTTTATCTTTTTATTTCTTCTGAGAGAGTCCTGACCTTCACATCTTTGCATGTTAATTTTTCCATACCCTAACACTGATGATGACTTGCCTACAGCTGCAGTAATATTTCTGGGGTGAAGAGACCAGCACTTTGCAGAGGCAAGTCCAAGTGAAGTAGCACCACATCTTAATGCAGCAACGTTTTGTTTTGTTTTGTTTTGTTTTGTTTTGTTTTACTATTTTTCTCCTTTCTGTGTTTTGTAAATCCTAATGCTCTGCGTGTTTAGCTGACTGTCACTATTTATAGACCAAAGATCTTCACTGAACTGCCCACACTCAAACCCAGTCCATTTTATGACTTAAGGCAGCAGATATGAAATTTTTGTTTGTGGTTGAACTGTGAGACCTGGGAGCATGCCGGCTGTACCCTGACTGCGTGCCAGGAACCCTGTCCTCCCCCATGAGGAAACCTAGGAGTCACTGACCCAGGTTTGAGGCTGGAAGGAGAGAGCACCTCAGGCAGCAGCTACACCCCACAGCTCACACACCTCCCATGAGGTGGCCAAGCAGCATGAAGAGCTCCAGACCTGGCATCTCTGAGACCATCTTCCCCTGCTGAAGGATCACACCTGCCTGGACTGCAACTGCCTCTTGAATCTTGCTGTTCAGAGGGCTTTGCAAAGTTGTGAGAGAGAGAATAGGAAAGGAAAAGGGGAACAGGAGGATGCAGGTGTCTGTAGCAGAGCTGGCTGAACAGGGCGGTACCCGTCATAGGGCATCTCAGTCCCAATGGATTACATGAGGTTTACAGCAGAATTTGTTGTCTTAGCTGCAGATGTCATTACTTGTTCCTCATGTTCCTACTATAAAAGATTGAAAAGGAATTATAAGATAAATTTGAAAGCATACATTAAATATTTTTCTGCATTCCTTTGATTTTGATAATTGACTCCTTTTATCTTTGCTTGATTTATTCCAATTACTTTAAATTACTTTTCTTTGGGAATTTTTTAATCAGTAAACTGTCTCTAAAATAAGAGAAGTTCTTCGGATAACATATTTGTTATCAAGCTACTATGGTTACTGACTCTTCTGATGATGACTTAGTATCTTGAGAGGGTAAAAACTATTTTTATTCTGAAAATTTCAAGATGTCACATTTTTTCTTAATTAAATTATACTGCAGATATGTTTATTTACTAACAATTGCTTACAATTTTATCGTTTTAAATGATTATATTTGTTCTTTCGATAAATATTTTTAATAAACATGTCCAGATTTCAGTGTGTGTATAAATACATCCAGATTTCAGTAAACATATGAGCTTTCATTTAAAGATACTCCCTGCTCCTGGGCTCTCTATTAAATTTTTTTTTTTATATGACATTTTTCATGACAATTACTTTTGAATAAACACGTGTTTCAGGCCAGTCTCATGTTATCTGACCTGTAAATCATGAAAGGGATAAGCTTATGGATTCTTTTTTCTCCTTTTTTTCAACATTTACATTCATAGAGTGCCACATATTCTCTCTGGAGAGCAATACAGGATGGTGTCTTTTTTCACATCATCTGGAAAATCATCTACGATTATGCTCATATGCAATTAACATTTATTTTTACTTATGTTAAGAAATTGTGTAAGGGGTTTTTAAATAATAAAATATTCAGAAAAGTCATGTGATTTTTCTGGGACTACTCCAAACTTATTTCACTTGTGAAAAAAAGGTTTTAAACCCCAACATTTGTTTGTTTTATATCTATTAATTTTTTCCTTCCTTCTTATTTTTTATTGACAGGAGTTAGCAACCTTGGCTCAGAGAACAGCTACTGAAAATGCATATATATATGAAAAAAAATCTGTTAGACTTAAAACGTAAATTGCCTCATTCTATCCCTGTTCTGTGATCCCTCTTCCTTTAGCCCGCTGTGTTTCTCTGAATGTATTCATTTTTGGAACAGTTAATTACCATACCAGATCCTCATTTAAAATGTAAGAGCTTTCAGACAAAATAAGTTTCATCTTCAGGCATTAGCAGCAAAGAGCATCTGGATAGCAGAGCCAAACAAGAGATGTGCAGCAGCACAAATCCAGGCCACAGTTTTTTGAGAAAAACTACTTGATTCTTCTCTCCTGTCTCCAGTCTGAGCACTGCAGCTGTATTGTGCCTTGCACTGCGGATGTGTGACAGAGTGCAAAGGTTGACACGATTCTGGGAAAACAGAAGAAAAGTGAATGGGACTGTAAAACTCCCTCTTTTGGCTCCGTGGGGAGTCTTCAGAGTTTACTTCAGCAGAGAGGAACTCATTTCGATTTTTCCTTAAACAAAACAACACAGTAAGAGGAGCAAAACTGCCTCCTCGCCTTTTGTTTGTGTCCTTTATTTTTTACTTTAATCACTTTCTTAGCATAAATATTGTAGTTTCTCATCCCATGAATATCAACAAAGCTGGTACTCTCCTCGCCTCCTACAGGATTTCTAGCAGTTCTCTAATATTTTTTTCTATTGATGACTGCACCTCTCAGTCCATTATTCAACTGCTCCCACGAACCACACATGCATAAAAGCACATATACATTTTTGGTAACTAATTTCTCTGCTGCAAATCATAAAAGTAATTAAAAGCTACAGGAATCTCAGCTACTCTGTCCAAATAGCTGTAGGCACATTCATCATTTCTGCCTACACGCTTTTATGTCAATGACATTTTATTTCACTATCATGTTTCTAGTATCTATGGCCCTAAATTGCCCTCGTACTAATCTTCAGTCCCTATCATCACAGCTAAAAGATCTTTTGTGTCTTGAGAGACATATTTAGCAGTCTCAAAGGATACCTATATCAGTTGAACCTTTTATTATTGTCTGTCTTTGTTAGCCGTCTAAAAGATCATGCACAATTATAAAACATAATCTCTTATATCTTGAAAAAATAGGTTTAGCTTGGAAAACTCTATTAAAAACACTGTATGAATGGTCATGCTTGTACTTTTTCAATGCAAATATATATGCATGTTACTTTTAAACTTCCTAGGCCAGTTTACTGAGCCTTATTGATTCAGCCAAGTCTAATCACTGCAGAAGGTGTTGATCTGTTGCCCATTCAGTATTAGCCATGGTCTTAGCCCTAAAAGCATGGGAACTCAGGTGAGAAGTATCTTAGGACCCCCAAAGCTCTGCTTTCCTCAGAGAGCAAGAAAGCCATTACATGTCTATCACAGATCATTGTTTGCCTTCAAACAGGACTTCATTAGCTGCCTACAGTATATCTGTCAAAGTCACCACAAGTTGGGAGTCACCCAAATAGCAATGATGCTAACAGAAATGAGCTAAATTATAATCACCAGTTGATGTGTTGATGGTCTAAACATATCACATTACTGTTAAAATAAAAGAAAGAATTTGGGAGAAACCAAATACATACACCAGGTCTCGTGTAAAACCAAGTTGAATCACTGTAAAAATCCTGTACACATCTCCTGCAGTTTTGTCAAACTTATAGCTAGTTGGATTATATCATTGTCCTTCCCTCCCCTTCCTTTTTTCCCACTCTTTCTTTTATTCTTGCCTCACATTGCAAGCTGAAGTTCTTTGAAACAAGACTGTAATCTCAGTTCTAATAAGTCTATTTGGTATTACAACAGAAATAACAACCTTTTATGGGATCAGAGCTACCGTCCCCAGACCTGTTACACTGATTTACTTTGGGCTCTCATTAGAAAGGGAAGATCAAGCAGAAGTCAGTGCGATGCATTCATTTGTAGACCTCCTTGTCTGTAAAGACATTGCCGCAGGGATAGGTTTCCTAGGAGATTATGTTGCAGGTCCACTCTTTTCACTGTATCACTGCATGCATACGGGAACTCGGGATGGCAAGTGAACTACTTTTCCATTCAAATCATAATGTTTATCACAGTTACCATTCAAACCAAGCTGTCATCTTCCTGTTAGCGTTTACCATCACACATTACAGGTTACATAAGAAATATGCCAAACCAAGATAGTTAAAGAAGGTCCATAGAAAGAAAAACAAAGTTAGGCTTTATGATTTACACGATTTATAAGCAGTAGCAATCAATATGACTTCCAAGTAGACAAGATTTAACTTAAAACAGCCCACAGCTGTGACAGACAGCTTACAGAATTTATGAGAGGAGGTGGTGGGAAGGAAAAACAGACACCAGAGAAGGGGTAAAAGAAGTTGGCCCTCTTGCAGATAATACTTATTCATGTGTTCAGCTTTAAGCATATTTCTAGCTCCATGAAGCATCTCAAGACTCTTCACATGCTTACAGTTGCACACACACTCAAGTGTCTGGCTGGTTCAGAGTGCTAATGGCAAGAAGCGGAGGCTCCCCTCACACTGATGCTGAAATATAATTGGAAGATTTTGGGTAAAGCAAAAACCTCTTTGACAAATTTTCCTGTCAATAAAATCACCAAGCTATTGTGCAGATTGTCTCTCTTTATCTCCAACTAAAACTGGCTATGAGCTACATGTACATGCAAAAGATGCAGAGATACAGACCTAAGCGATGGGCTTGATTGCCCATACTGTTTAGTTAGCACACTCCCTGGCATTTTTGATCTGTATTGAGCAGCACTCTCAAAAGTAGTGCTCAAGTGTGACAAGGATTCAGATCTAGGGATGTTCCCAATGGACAATGGGATGCGGGGGAGAGAGAGAGTATCATCTGAGTAGGGCAGCCGTGCCATGCCACCAACCCTATGGGCCATCAGACAGTCCCCTGATCTCTTTGTTTGCTAGTATATTTGCAAACAAAGCATACTCTGAGGGTGCAGGTCTTTGTGTGAGCTAACCAGCAGGTCATTTGAGGAGATTACCTGCCTGTCAGAGCAGCTGGGACATGGTGAAGCTGAAACCCTTGGCATGGAGCTGGCTCCACTGCCACCCTTGGTGCCCTACTCCCCATCTGCCTGAGTTCCCTGTCACTCTCAGTTCCTCTTTTCCACTCTGCAACTGGGCAGGAGACTAATTTGGCTGGAACTGGAGAGGCACAGATGGTACCAGGGTACTGTCTCCAAACATACCAGCTGCTGTAAACCTTGGATTTTTTGTTGGTGTCTCTGAAACGGCTCCGTTAACAGTTTGTGCAGTGGAAAGGGAAGTGAGAGACACTGAGTTCTCAAGTTGTTAATACTGAGTGCAACTTTTTTCCCCTTCTTTTTTTAAAAAAATATGTATTCAGTAGATTCCCATGTTCCCAACAGCTTTCCTCTAAGCTACAGAAGCTCATTAAACTGAGCTTACTGAAATGTAGCCTTAGAATAAAAGAGAACTGGCATTTGTCTTGTTTTAAAAATGGGCGGAATGATTCATCAGGAAAGAAAATACGTGGCAACAAATGAGGTATTTCTAAGACATCTGGAGTTTGTAAACACTGAGATAAAATGATCAGAAAGCAGTAACAAAGCTTTTCCCAGATTTGAAAGCCTATTTATTCCTCTGTGTATGAGTCCCGTTCTCTTTCTTATTCCTTGTATCCTCTCTATTTCTGAGGAACAAAAGTTTATACTCAGAGTTCAGTCTGAGAATAGGAAAAATTCATGTCATCCAATACTGATACTGTATCAAAAAGAAAACAAAATATAGAGCACCTATGTTTTGTTTTTACCGCAATTAAGTAACAAAGACCTTTACATTTTTCATTTAACTCTCACATATTTAGTGTATAATAATAATAATAAAAGATCAGCTTAAGAATGGTAGGTGTCTTAAGGCAAGAAAGATTTTTTTTTTTTTCCTCATAATATCCATGATTTTGCTCTTGTCTATATTCCTGAGGTATATCATAGGTCTCGGATACAAGTGTTATTTTCCAGATCTACTGGAAATTTCAAGTAGAAAAACTGGAATTTCAAGTAAATTGTAAAATCTCATATGGAAAGTAAAGAATGTGTGATAAACATAGATTACTCCTACTACATTTGTATCTAAGCATATACTCGTATAGTTCCTGGTATATACAACTGAAATGTAACTTCCTTGTGAAAGAAAAAAACACAGTAAAACTCTTTCTCCACCCTGGTTATGAGCATACTATACTTTCTCTCTGTGAAAATGTAAGCAATAGAAAAAGGCAGCATTTTAGTATCTCACATTTGTCATACTTGAATAGCTGAAGTATTACTTTCCTCTCCCCTACTAATGATGAATTTTTCACCAATTTCACAAGCATGCAAAATCCCAGGAAATGTACTATGTTCTTTGTTGTAGTAATTGATTTCCCAATCCATTTAAATACAAACTACCTTACCTATCTATCCATGCATGCATGCATGCACCCATCTATCCATTATGCTTTATTTCTTTTATACTTCTTAGCTGCTGTATTTTGTGTCACTTCAAAAACATGGAAGATGCACAAGAACAAATTTGTTCTGTTTATAAAATATCTCCAGGAAAGCCTTCTACTAGTGTTTCATTTCAAGCGTAGATCTAAGATCCTACAATACTCAGTCAGAAGTTCATAGGCATTAGAGTCCTTGTTACTGATGGGTCTTGGGGTCAGATTCAGCTAATGTTAAGGGTTCCTTCCTCCTGGGAGTGAGCTTCTTATATCATTTGGCCTTGTTCCCCAGTTAACAGGTGGCTTCATGAGCAAGTGTTGCATTATCTAGCTCTGAAGTTCCAATCTGATGATGTTGAAAGGATATGATATACTCAGGCCTTGTAAATCACACTGTTAACCTGTTGAACTCACTGATTAGACCAGGACTGGTGTAGGACATAAAGCAAGCTGGTAGTTCTAAAAGCAATGATAAAGACTGAATGGATAGAGAAATTTTGGCCTCGGTTATTTAGTTTCTTGCCAAACTCCTATGGGTGTGATACTGCCACTCTGTCCCAGAAGCTTTGCTCTAGGCTGGTGTGAGAACAGTCAAGAAACTTTTTAACCTCATTTGAGGAGAACTGGGGGAATGGATAAAGTGGAATGAAAAGTATTGTTCAGACAGTTTTGGAGAACACCAGTAATGCTGTTAAAAACACCTGTTTCCTGTAATAAATGGCTTTTTGATTTTTGGTAGATGTTCTAACACAGCAATATAAATACTGTCATTTTCTTTTGGGTAAGTAGTACCAGGAAAGTAAACTTTAAATGAAACGAGGTGTGTACTTTCTCAAATAGGTATCCTTGTCTCTGATGATCTGTCAGCATAAATCGCAACTCTTAGCATGGAAAATTGAAAAAATAACAAAAACATTCTATATGCACAAATAAGTTCTAGGGGTATTTATCTATTTAGATTTTAAAAGGCCCAAATTTTACACGTACTCCTAAGTCTAACAGGGTTATGTGTTAGAAAATGGCAGAAAGTGGCATAAAATTATATTAAACTGAAATATTTTTTTTCCTTTACATGCCTCTACACTCCCTGTAGCTAGATAACTGAAGACCAAAACACAAAACAACAAAAACCAAAAGAAGACAGTATAGTAATCACAAAATGTCTTTTAGATATTTTTCATTAGGCAGAATTTGGAAGCACAGGACATTTCATTAGAAAATATTTCTAAGATATTTCTTACTATTATTCCCCAAATCTAAGAAGTATGTCTAAAATTATACACACTGAAGGGTTTCCTTGCCTTGTGGTTCATCTGACTAGATTTTCTAACAGTCTGTGACGGATATGCACCAACTACAGGGATGAGTCAAACAGAGGAAATTAATTCATCATTAACTAAGATGAATTCACTTGAGACATCTTAGCAATCAAGATGGGTTAAGATGCCATTGTTGCCAAAGAGGAAATATGCAGAAGTAGGCATGGGAATAATTCCCATATTTTTCTGGCTATTATGGAAGAGCTAAACTTACTTCTGTGTTAAGCATTTGAGATGCAGTCAGTTGGGAATGACAATAAAAGTACAAAACATTCCTCATTATTGAAGGGTAAAATCCAAGCAGAATTAATATCTGGAAATCCCCTTATTTTTTAATAGCTATTTCTATTTTTAATTTGAAATGCATTTCATACAGTTGATATAGAATGGAGCAACCAAGATAGCTAGGCTCTAAAAGCATTCATTAGTGTGTCATGAAGACAAAGTTCAGCTTTAGTCTCTAGCATTAAGCCACACCATCCTTGGCTTTTTGTTCACAAAAGCCATAAGGTGTGCATCTCTCATAATGTCCTGCAACATTTTAAAAAATTATACTCCCTGAAACATTACAGCTATAAATTTTCTCAGGATCACAGCTACTCTAAGCAGAACAAGGCCCCTCACTATCTCTGCCCACAGGGAGAGGTTACAATTTTGGCATCTGTTTTGCCCAAAATGTCAGGAAATTTTGAAATATTTAACGTAAGTAAAACAAAATAAAAAAAAAAAAAAAAAGAAAATATTGGAAATGAACTATTTTGAGCTACGTATAACACTGTACTGTTCCCAAATGGAAATGCGGCTTTAGGTTAGTTAGTTAATTGTTGCTCAGTTTTGGTGAATATGAATGGAGATGAGAGATTGTGGTGCAGAATGGAAAGTGAAGTTGGAGAAGATGTGATGATCACCAAGTAGGAAAGGGCTGTCTGGGTCTGCCATTCAGGTGACTGTAACAATTCATTTAATTTCCAGACTAACTTTGTTCATATCTAATTTACACCCATTTGGTCTTGGGTCAACATCATCTGTTGGTTTAAATTATTTGTTTCCAGGCCTGCTGTTTGCCCAGTCTTATATGTAACACAAGAACAATTTTCCCTTATCTGAGTGTGGCTTCCCATTTTATGAGACTAGCTAAGCCCTTCTGCCTTTGCCTTTTCTCATAACATAAACTCTACCCTCATCTGATGGTATCCCAGCTCTACATCTGCTCCAGTCTTGAACACAGGAGAGAGACTGCGTTGAACTAGAACAGACAGATTTTGTCTGTGTTTATCCCCTCTATACAAGGCTCTCAGGGTTCCCCCAGGATAGCAAAGGAGGCATTTTCCACCATTAATGGTATGCTTTACTACTTGTCAGTGGTCCCTAAAGATTAGTACAGGCACCAAGCTGAACTCACTGGATCAGTGCAATTTTAAACTGATGTTAAAGACTGGGGCTAAAAGCCACAGCTGAACTGTAGGTGCATGGTTTTGTGCAGAAGTTGAAGGGTGACCAACAGAAATTTTGCACTCAGCCTTATGTCCTCTGGCTACCACACAAAAAGAAAAAAAAAACATTTGGCCTTTTTATTGTCTTGTAGCTAGTATTTCTTACCCAATTTTGTTGAGTCAACACTCTGAGTGGAGTGACTACTGACTGTCAACAACTTATTTTAAACACTACTTTTTTTAAAGTGACTTTCCTATTTCTTCCTGGTGTGTGGCTTCCCAACAGAGTGCATTTTATGTGTGCAAGTGCATGCCTACATTTGGAAGTAAACCAGAGAGTGCTGGGCTTCACACTCCTGTGTCTAGACTGTCTCTGGTCCCCAAGCTGATCAGCTAAATTAGGAGCCTCTGAATTGTCCTGAAGTAATTTCTGCGATCATGGTATTGTCATGCCCAGCATTAGAAGGTCCAGAACGGCCTGGGAGAACTTAAAGAGAAAAGAGATATCAACATCTTCCAATTTTCTGCTTCTCAAAAGTATGTAGCCTACCAAATAGCATAGCATGATGCTTTTAACTCTAAAAAGCACTTTACACTGCCTTGTTTTGACATGTGAATGTTTCCAGATCTCTGAAAATCATACTTGACAGCATGAATTTTGGTGTTCTGTCAGCTGTCCTCAACACCTTCTGTTCCTGAGTGGATATAAAAAAGGAGCTGTGGCTCAAGGCCTGAGCAGGTCTGGGTCCTGGTCATCCTCTGCTCAGAGGAATGAAGAAAAGCACTGCCACACTGTTACCTGCAGGCAGTGACTTTTCAGGTACTTGAGTAGGTCAGATTCACAGAAAGTGGCTGGATTTGACTGGATGGTGACATTCAGTTTCCACAGAGAAGCTTATACAGAAAGAGATTTTTTTATTTATTTGTATATATATATATATATTTATTCAGACAAGGGGCACTTAAACTTGTAAAATTTGTCCACCTTAAAAACAGCCAACTGACTCATGTGTTTACTTCTAAGGCAAAGAGAAATCCACAGGCAACCTGAGGAAGTTCAGGCACCTTTGCCATCCCCACACAGGGGACAAATAGTACCACCCCAGTAGGAAATATAACTAGGGAGAAGTTACACTCCAGCAATTCCTGACTTCTGTGTTATAGTTCAGAACATGTAACTGACAGTAGAGAGCTCTTCACAGAAGAACTATCACCATTAGGGACTGATTTAGAGGGCATAGCAATTAGAGATACCACTTATGCAGGAATACTCCAAAAGCATATTTGTCAAAAAGATTTGTAAGCAAAATAATGACATAAAACTTGAAGGGCTATGGAAAAGAGACTCTCCTATTTCTTATTTCATTTCACTGTTATCTCATGGTAAGAATTTCTATGGACAAATAATTTGACCTGTCCAAAACTCCTGTCTAAAATGTTAGTCCAGGCTTTAGTGTTACATGTGTACTGTGTACACAGTTGGGCACTTCCGCAACTGCCTGTTAAACAATGTTAAATATTAAGCAAGGCTCTATAGCACATTTATAATTTTTCTCTGTAAAGGAAGCCCGCACCATCCAGGCATCCGGCGTTATCTCCATAGTCCAATTCCTGGGTTTCCCGAAGCAGAGTCTCAGGCATCAAAGTTAAAAAAAAAGTAAATAATTTCTGCAATGGTACAGCAGCAGGGTCAGCTTGAACTGGATGCCTCCAGAGAGGGACTCTGAGCCAAGACTCCCTGGGCAATTACAGACTATTCACCAGCCCCTCACACGCTGTTCACGTGACTTTTGGTCCAATTATGCTTTTTGGTTTGGACCGTTCTAAAACCTCATTGGATTCTTTCTCTGACTCTGGGACAGTTGTCAGTTGCTCTTATCTTGATGAGTTGCACCTTCTGTTGATGGCTGGAACCTTGGAGCCTCCATATCTTCTAGTCTGTGTTTTTTCATCAGAATACAAGAATCTACAAAAGTTCCAGACTTAGGATGAATGCTTAGCCATAACACTTAGCCCTAACCACAACTTCAGTGTGTTATCTTCATTATTCTCGCATTTAAAAAAACCCAAAACACAGCCCACTGTATCAGCTACTAAGAGGAAAAGTATACCCAAGTGTAAATTTACAGCTTGTGGCCTCAGGCTTCAGCAAATCTACATAAGTAAAGCTAAATATATAGCATACTAAATCACACAACCTTACAACACTAAATGATTAGTTCTATTAAAAATTCACTTATTTAAGCTAAGCTAATATTTCTTAACACCTCTAACTGCCGACACCCAAATACATACACCAAAGACAGCCAGATTACTTCCTTCATAGAAAGATATGAGATAATTTTTAATTCATATTTCCTAGTGATGTGAATAAATGTAGATGATTGAAGAAAGTCCCCTAAGCAAAAAAAAAAAAAAAAAAAAGACTACCCAAAAGAAAATCTACTTGAACTCCGTGAAGAGATCCTTATATTTTTTGTCCTTTGTTAAGATTAAAGAATGTGGGTGCATGGACCGGGATTGAAGAGAGACATTAATACTGTGATTATTTTGTTGATGATGATAACTATTGCCTTGAATAACTTGAACTGTGTTGCCTGTGAAAAGATTTCTATCAGGATTTCCGTGGCCACATGGAGTCCAAGTTCCCAGGGCAGCCAGTTCTGGCACCTCTGCAGCTGCTCAGGGAGCTAGGGCGTCCCTGCACACTGCATGCTGGGGGATGGCTTGTGCCACCTCTTGTTCTGAAGGGCAAGCTGGCAGAGATGGTCTGGGGAAAGGCCGGGTTGCCGCACCGCTGCTTTGCTCTGATATGATCTGCAGAGCCAGCATACTACGGCAGTTGGATGGGGGAAGAAGAAAAGTGAAAATAAAAGATTAATTGGAAGGGAAGGTTGGCACAGCCTTTCTAATGGGACAGGACAGCTTCATAACAAGCAGGGATGTGGTGCTAAACAAACCTCAAAGCCCTTTATTATTTTTTTTCCTTTTTTTTTTTTTTTGCTCAGGTATTTGAAAAGAGAGAGAAAGAATTTCAGCCTTTAATAGTGATCTTTGAAAACATCTTGATTCTCGTGAGAGTCTAGCACAGCCCTCCCACACCCTTTGCTATCCAAATAAACTTTACAAGGGAATGTTCTTTACATTCCCTGTCGAGCATGTATAGAAAAGATCGCTCTAGCACAGCCAACTCCCTGTTGACAACAGTGTTTCCTGTTATTGTGAAGGAGTCACGGGCCTGCCTCCAGTCCAGATCTGCGGAGCGGCGGTGTCACAGATGTTTTTTCAGGTGTAAAATTCCTGTTGGCCACACAAGCCGTTCACACAAGATAAAACCGGCATCTTCAGCTTGGCTCAGCATGTCTGTTTGCTCAACACTGAGCTGAACCAACTCCTCTTCTTGCAGCAGTGATGAAACTAGGAAATGTGGAAGGGATTTTAAAACCTTTCCTGTTGCAACAGGAAATGTTCTGAAAACCTGAGATTTCACTTTTTGTGCTCATTGTGGGTCAGCAGGGGCAGAGGGAGAAGGACAGGGAACTCTGAGTTCAAGGACTGCATGATGGGAAAGGTTTCCTTTTGCTGAAAGAATGTGGTTGAACTTTCTCCCTGAAGAAGATTTATCCTGTTGTGATTTCAAGGACCCTTAAAAAAGCCAACATTAGAGAGCTACCCACACAAGATAGCAGTGTAGCAGCTGCATAAAAACACTAACATGGTTAATGGCTGTAAATACAGTGCAGTACTATGAAAAGGTCACTGTGAGAGGGAATCCTGCTGTGCTAGAGCTTATGCAGGTGCTGTGGGTGTATCCATAATAACATCATATCACTGATGGCAGGGAATTATTAGATACAAACCTTCCCGGTATCAAGCAGGAGAGAACTTCGCATTCCATAAACTTATTTAACCCTGGCATAAGTGTTTTTACAGTGCAGTAGCTACTTCACTGAGTAAAAAACTCATATCACTGTCACTTTGATGTTCTGTCAGAAATGCGTTTTTCTTTCCAGTACAAAATCGTTCTTACTTTGCAAGCATTTTGTTTATGTTAGATAGATAAGGATACTCCTCCTTCTTAAAATTATTGTTTTGATTAAATGTAGACGGGCTTCGTAGTACTTTTCCAGTAAAATACGACAAGCAAAACTGTGGTCTTCTGTAAAAGTGAAAAACCATTGCTGAAATGTGTTTATTTTGAAGGAAACCTGCAAGGCCTGGGACCTGCTACGGCAATGAGGGCAATCTAAAAGTTCAGATGATCCATTTCTTCGTTCTTTCACTCAATTGTTTCTTAACAATGGTTCTTCTGTTTGTTGGAGACATTCCTGAAGCTGACAGAACAGTCAATACTTCATATTAAAAAGCGGTTGTTAAATATTGCACACAGGAAAACAAATGATTATTAGACATGTTTCTAAAATGTCATGAACTCTTCTCTGCCATTCAACATACTTGCATCATTCTTTGGTGAATTCATATGAACAGAGGTCTAAGATCAGCGAGCAAGCCCAGAAAAATACGAAGGAGTCTTAAGAGAATCCTGACATTTCCAAGTATGGTTTGCCTTCCATTTTGAAATTTCAACACATTCTGAGAAATTCTATAGCTGTGGAGAAGGGGCAATGATGACAGTATAGTCATATTTTCCCTTCTTTTTATAATAGTATCTTTTCCTTTTATTTTCACCCCAGAGACAAGAACATCACTGAAGGAACAAAGTCCTGGGTTCTCTATCTGATTCCCCAGAAAAGTCACTAGTACATTATTCAGATACAATACTAATACATTATTCAGCTTACAAGTATACACATGTACATACATACAAATATATGTAGGTGTTTATATACATATTTATGAATACCTGTCAGTAATAGGAGACTTCTGGCTACTCAAGTGATAATACGTGAAGAGACTAGGTTAGATTGGGCTGGTCACATAATGAAACACTTTATTTTTATACATCATCTTTCATGCAAACATATCACGAAATTCTTCAAAGACGGTTTATCTACACATTCCTGAATGGTGCAACTAAACTGCTCAACTTTACAGGAAGCATCTGTAGATGTTTCAGGGCAGGGGTGAAGATGGAAACAATGACCAAGTTTCAGCAGAATGATTGAGTGCTGGAAAACTGGGAAGTTTGTGCAGTGGGATATGCACTTTTTTAGACAGTTGGAGAGGCTCTGCCCACTGAGCAGATGACTCCTGGAAGGAATTTGAAGAGAATTAGTGGGAATGGCTATTTCAGATGGCAGAAAGAATCAAAATAGAAAGCCAGTTCCTTATGCCTGGACTGTCTCCTTTCAAGTCTGAAACATGTTTCCTTTCCGTCTTCGATCTTTTGTATCCAAGAGCTCTTTATCTTGCTCTGGTAATAACAGCCCAGAAGGAATGCTCTGGGGGTGGGGGGAGAAACTGGAGTGTGCTCTGCTCATGACCACTCCATCGCTCAGGCTGAGGTGGACATGACTTGCAAAATTTTGGGTATTGTGGATTTATACTGCTTGGATATTTCCTGAGCCTACCCCAACCTATCCCTCAAACTCTGTGCCTGCTCTCTTGCAGCAGTATTTGCCTTCTAAGGGATCCTCCTCCCCACTTGAGTATTCACTGTTGGCAGCAGAAAGGACATCTAACAAATCTATGAAAATTACTAGATCAGAGTAGAATTTGGACAGTGACAAACTGACATTATTTATGTTTTAGGCACTAGTGGTCACATATTCACATGATAAGTATCAGAAGAAGTGACATGATTTGATAAAAGGCATTCCATGGAACTCTAAAAATCAAATTATAGAAGTCTGTATTTTAGTTGTTTTCATTATAAGGCCCCTTACTAGCACTAGGCAAAACTGCGTACACAGTGTATATTCAATAGATGTGATTTTCAGAAGTTATTAAAATCTCCAGTTTCCACTTGAAAATAGTAGGTACAGCAAGTGTTTGAGCTACAGATTTTAGGATTGCTCTGAGAAGTTTAACCCCTACATGTAAAACTCACTTTTGAATCACACGGTGTAAAATCTTTTGATTTCACACTGGTAAAATTATTGCTCTTTCCTAAATTTTCTCTCTTTTGGGTTGTGATCCTCTTTATTTTCTCTTGCCTTTGGTACAGCTTTTCTGTAGCTTCAACTTCTTTTCTTATCCACAATAATGTATTGTTAGCGATTCTTCCACAGGATTTCGGGTGTAGCTATTACATCTGTAGTAAAAAATAAATGCCCACCACTTCAGTATGCATGTAAGAAGCTTAATTTTATATTTTCATAAACAGAAATTATGATATTAATAGGATTTGTAGGATTTCTGTATCACCAAAAATCAACAGCTGTAATTAAGACCTTAAATCGTAGAATCATAGAATCATAGAATG
>NW_010123183.1:0-271 GCF_000699245.1 Pterocles gutturalis
GGCGTCGTGCGTGTCCTTCAGGTGCTGTGCGGAGCTCGGTGGTTTTTAAGAAGACGTTTTATATTGGCCTTTTTTTGGTGTTTTTGGAACCTCTCTCTGGGCTCCTGTGGCAGTCCGGCGAGGTTGGGCTTCTTCCTCTACCGAGTTTTCATTTTTTCATTGAGATCTCCCTCCCTTCCATCGCTAGGGAAGTGTTTCTGTACATACATTTTTCATACCGTGTGCTAAAACCCGTTTTGAGCAGCATCCATCGGCGGGGGAGCGTTGGAGG
>NW_010123183.1:302-18268 GCF_000699245.1 Pterocles gutturalis
CAGGAGCAGTGACCGGTCCCCTCACGATGTGGACCTTTCTGGGCATCGCCTCCTTCATCTACGTGTACAAAAAGTGTGGAGACCTCATGACTTACGCTAATAAGGAGGTGCTGCTCTCCGTGTTGGTGTTTTTCTCCCTCGGCTTGCTGCTATCGTACAGGTACCACTTCAGGGGGCCCAAGCAGCAGCAGCAGCGGAAGACCCACCTGGGGATGCTCTCTGATGTTCTCTCAGCTTTACCGCTTGTTGGCTTCTTCTGGGCCAAACCCACCTCAGGATCTCAACAAGTGGAACAACCCAAATCCAGAAAAGTAAGTTTAATTCGGACCTGGCATGTGGGGTGCAGTGTTCTCCTGCTGTTCACTCTGGCTGCTGTCCTTCTGCCCTGGTGAGGGAAAGGAGCTTTTAGCATTACTTTTGGATGACAAGAGAAACAGTGAAACGTTTAAGTGGTAGATTAAGGGGGTCTGTAGAATCAAATCAAATGTGTTTGAAGAAATATTTGTAGTAAAGGGTTATTATAGCAGAAAAATATCTTCAATTGTCAGTCTCTTGTAGAGATGAAGGACTGGAACATCTCTTCTATGAGGAGAGGCTAAGAGAGTTGGGACTGTTGAGCCTGGAGAAGGCTCAAGGGGATCTCATCAATGTATAGAAATACCTGAAGGGAGGGTGCTAGGAGGACAGAGCCAGGCTGTTGTCAGCGATGTCCAGTGACAAGACCAGAGGCAACGGGCACAGACTGAAACACAGGAGGCTCCCTCTGAACATGAGGGAACAGTTTTTCACTGTGAGGGTGACTGAGCACAGGAACAGGTTGCCCAGGGAGGTTTCAGGGTCTCCATCCTTGGAGGTGTTCAAAATCCTACTGGATGTGGTCCTGGGCAGTCTGCTCTAACTGACCCTGCTTGAGCATGGGGGCTTTGGACCAGATGACATCCCAAAGTCCCTTCCAACCTCAGCTATTCTGTGATCAGCTTCCTAATATGTCTGTATAAAACATATTTGTCTAGACTACTGCAGACACAGTTATTTGAAAATTATTGCTAAACTGTTGCTTGTACAATAGCTACAGGACCTGAGCTCAGATAGTCAGTCTGTTCCAGTGAGCCCAGTGTGAGACTTGCTGTGAGATGTGGAGAGAGCTGTAGTTCATGGCTGGAGCTTAACTGGAGTCCTGCCATCTAAGACTACCAACTGGACGTGCATATTCAGTACATCTGTGGTTTGGCACTGTTTGGCTACTTTCCTGTGTACTTCTGGGCATTGTGAGCTGGGCACTGACCCCTTGCACAAAATAACTTGAAACTATTTTTGGCTGCAAATCAAAGATTATAGGTATTCTTTTTTTTTTTTTTTTTTTTTTTTTTCTTTCTTTCTGGTAAAGCCTGCCTTTACCCCAATTTCTTGTATTATCTGAATTCAGGTAGTTAGTTTTGCGCTCCCTTGCTGAGTGGTAGATATAAGCATGACACTATTCCACTAGAAATTCTGGTGTCAGTGTTGTTCTGGGCATTGTTTCACTGATGCAACCATATTTTTACTGCTGTCAGCCCTGGAGTGCTGAGGCATTTGTGAAAGAGTGAATTGGACTCCATTCCTTATTCTACCAGCTGGAGAAGTGACTTACAGGTTTGCACTGGAATTCCCCTTAGAACTTTTTTTCCCTTTGAAGTGTATGTGATTAGATGCTGTGCAAAGGTACTATAACATAGCCGGTCTTCAAGTACCAGTTTATATGTTAACGTATGTAATCTGATGTATGTCAATTCTTAACAGTTTTAAATGTAGGTGAATGGTAATTTTGCCTGTATTTTTGACTGTTTGATAAGTTTTCATTTCAGCACCACTTCTGCATAACATTTCCCAGGTAGTTGCTTCTGCTGACACTTTTCCATGCTGAGTATTACCATAAGCTGTTATTTTGGTAGGTAGGTTTGCTTACAGTAAAATGAAAGAGAAATAAATTTTCCAGTGAATCTGACAACATTTTCATTGCAACATGCTATGGCCTCCATATAGGAGTGACTCACTGGTATGAAGGCACTGGTGTGTTACTTTATAGAACAAGAATATGGGATAGCCTTGGCTTACTGCCTTTTATAGGAACTTGGCTTTCAGTCTCTCCAAGACTATGGTAGTGGTTTGTCTTTGATCAACATAGCAGTTTTAAGCAAGTGTCTTGATTTTATTTGAGGGGGTGTTGTGTTTAGTTTTCTCTGCTTGTTCTGTTTTTGTTGCATTGTAGAGTACAACTGATTTCAGTTTGGACAAAACTAAACTGGAAGCTGCTCTCCCAGCTACCGATGTGCTCTCAGTCCCCTTGGCCAAAGCAGACCTAGTCCACAGTCAACCCTCTGTCAAGGTTGTGGTACAGACACAATGGCACATGTAACTTTCTTGTCTTTCTTTTCTAAAGGGTAAAAGAGAAGTAAACCTCTCGGATGTATATCTGACAGAGACTGCTACAAATGCAACATTATTACCCCAATACGATCCAGAAATTATCATTGTGGGATCGGGCGTCCTTGGTTCTTCCTTGGCCACAGCACTCTCAAGGGATGGAAGAAAGGTGACTGTGATAGAGAGGGATCTGAAAGAACCTGACAGGATAGTTGGTGAATTGTTGCAACCTGGAGGTTTTAATGCACTTAAAGACTTGGGTCTTGAAGGTGAGTGCATTTCAGAATGTAAATATATCCATAATGCAACAGTTACTACACTCAATTACATTTTTAGAAAAAAGTGTGCCTACAGGGAAAATGAAGAAATACATTATCTATGCTTAATATTTGAATTAAAATTGCTTGAGTATTTCCAGAATGACATTTTGAAAATATTCATCTTCCAACATGTGTGTTTTGATTAAGGAAATTGGACTCTGTGTAAAGAAATACTTTTCATGCATAATTAAGCTTTCTTAAAAAGCCTTTTTTTAATTCATCTGTTGGTTTATATTTTTGCAGATACAGTAGAAGGTATTGATTCACAAATAGTAAATGGTTACATAATTCATGACATAGAGAGCAAGTCGGAGGTTGAAATTCCTTATCCAAGATCTGGAGATGGCCGTGTGGCGAGTGGAAGATCTTTTCATCATGGCCAGTTCATCATGGGTCTCCGAAGGGCAGCTATGGCAGAACCCAAGTGAGTCACGTTATGAACGGCACAGTTGGGGATCCAGAGATTCAGAACCATTGATCCCAGCATCTGTGAGATTCCTTAACCATTTCACTCTGTCCCAACACAGAAGGCTACAAAGAACAAGACCGAGAGAATGTAATGGTTATAGTTACTCGCTCTGATTTCAGTAGACATGTTCATGAGTTGCATGAACATCATATGTTAGCCTTTGGGACAAGTTACTGTTTAAACTATAGGAATATAGGCTTTAAATATTAGGCAAGGTACTGGCCCATCCCTGTGAGAGAACGGTTCAGGGGTAAAGAGTTGATTCTCTTCTACTGATTCTTGGGTTTGTCATTTTACGTAAAGAAGTGACTTCTTCTCAGTGAGCAATGCGTAGAACTTCTTTGGTCAAGAAACAAGTGGCAAATCTGGTATAATTTCTTAGAATCATAGAGTGGTTTGGGTTCAAAGGGACCTTAAAGATCATCTAGTCCAACCCTCCTGCAATGAGCAGGGATATTTACTTCTTCCACTGATGTTATCTGTGGTGCTAGAAATCAAGCTTCTTTTACATTTGCATGTTGTTCTGCTTTTTCCAATAACAAGAGGACAAGAAAAATAACTAGAAAGGAGTGCTAAATGGAGGTAGTTCTTTCCAGTTATTAATATCTGTTCTTCAGAATCTTGAAGACACCTTTTCTTCCTAATGAAATAAAAATTAGTGTTTGGTATTTCTTCTTTAACTGATTGCTTTCTTTTATACAAGAGATGAGAAAGAAACTTTTATTGAAACCAAATATTCTAGGTGCTGTTTGCTGCAGGGGTTTTGTTTGTTTGTTTGTTTTGTCTTTTTTTCCCCCCTAAATAATACTTACAAGGGAAACAATGCTTTATCATCTTTTTACCTTACATGTCTTTATTCTGAACTGGGAAGTTGCATTTTCCTATCATGCTTGTTATATCATATGAATTACTAAAAGTAGCACTAAAAAAATAGCAGCTCTGTAGTACAGTTGAAGTTAATGACAACCATGTTTACTAGCTATAAAAGCTAAGGCTTTGTTGTTGAGGTTCAAGTTCAGTGAAATTTGTGCTCCTATTTGTTCAACTTACGGGAAAACTCCAGTAGCTGTACATAGTCTTTGAAGCAGAAACTTACAAAAGCTAATGTTTGTGACTTTAATTCAATTCTTTCCCCTTTTTCCACACTAATGTTCATTTTGTTTATGTTTGCTTTCCATTTTAATTGTAGCATAGAAAACTGCATGTTAAATTAAGATGAGGGAGAGATCAAGAACTCTTAATAGTGCCATGAGGCTTCGTTTTTCATCTCAAAGCTTGCGAAAATATAGGGGATAATTATTACTGATTAATATATTCTCTTTATAAGTACTAGGCATTATGAATTTATTTCAGAGGAGTAAAATTAATTTTGCAGAGGAAGGAGGTCAGGCTTATTAATTAATCATTAATTATTTTTATAGTTGGTAAGAAGCAGAAAAAAGAAATGAGCACTTACTTAGATAAATGAAATGACAACTGTAAAATAAATTGTAAGCCGATAGCATCTGCAGAACTCTGATTCACCTGCTATTAACCTGACATGTGTCTGTACTCCCTTGCTGTTGAAGTTTCTGTTAGTGTGCTTACTACACATAACCATTCATATTTTGATACAGCTAACCTGCCTGTTGCCAGGCAAATTAAGGTAGTCAAAAACTGCTCAGAAATTTCTGTGCTGGCTGACATGAAGAAAAGACATTAATTCAATTGCTTATGTTCCCTCTGAGAGCCTAAAATATCAAGCTGTTGTATTCTCACACAGACCTTTAGCTCACTTCTCCAAGTTGTGGAATTCCATCGAGATATGAAAATATTTGTGAGGGAGAGAGAGTGTCTGTTTCGAGCTGCTAAGTCTGAACTGCGAGGATCAGATTTAACAGCTCAGACCCAACGAGGGATATAAGTTTACAGAGATTCAATTAGTGAACATCAAATAACTCTGGTTGGGAGGTAGAGGTAAGGGATGCTCAGTTCAAACTCCGAACATAAACATTAGCAGAACTTTAAAAGCATAAATAGCAAAAAAAAAAAAAAAAAAAAAGTAGTTATCCTGAATTCCTGGGGTGAAAAGCTGGATGTCTCCATCCTAAAAAGTTTAGATTATTTTGGACTACCCTGAGAATTAGGTACCTCACTTTGATCTATTGTACATGTTAAGTGTTGAAGTGCTACTTTGGATCTTGCTCCTGAATTCTGCTTAGAGTTAGGTCTCACCCATGCTGTCAGCCTGTTCCACCGTTTAGCAGGGATCACTCAATCAGCTGCCTGATGTCTGACCATTATTAGGTGTCAGACTCCTCTCTACATCTCTCGCATGGCCTTGGAGCACCTGAAATACAGCTGGGTTTTCTGCTAAGTGGTAGGGTGTTTAAGATAAGTGCTACAGTTTTAGAATAATCTCAGGTATCAGACCAAATGGCAGTGTTGAACTGAAATTAATGACAAGCACTTTTTATGTGTCTTCTGAAAGTGGCCAAGAACACGTCTTCGTAAAATTTAAACCAACTGTTTGTGCAGGCAGAGTCAAGATCAGTGAAAATCTGGTTTTCTTTCTGTGTCTAGTGCCTTGAAATGTTGGCATCATTAATCCTCTGCCATTTTGCTCTAACCCCTCCATTTTCTTTCAGTGCAAAATTCATTGAGGGGACTGTGTTACAATTGCTTGAGGAAGATGACTGTGTCGTGGGTGTTCAGTACAAGGACAAAGAAACTGGAGACACTAAGGTAAGACAGTTTTCTGCTATGTTCTTTGTTAAACTTGAGAAAATTGAGGGTTGGTTTATACATATATATACACAAAAATTTTAAAACCCCTCTATTTTGGAGCACTGGTACAGAAATAATGCAATTTTCAAGAAAGAGAAACCTTTACTAAAGGGAGATTACTTTCTAGTGGATACAATCCCAGCATATAGGAATTCTAACTTGTTGTGCAGCTTCTGCTTTCAGTGTCTCTGGGGAATTCAGATCATTATTTCTTTCAATATTATATGTCTGGAGTTTAAAATCTTTGGAGAGTTACTGGTGGAAAAAACCAATCTATTAAGATTTGTGCTTTGTGGATGTGTAATGGTCTACATTTCCACATATACTGCCACCATCGGCTGAGGTCTCTGAAAATAAGAAGATAGGCAGTGCCTATTCATAGACATAGCTCTGTCCAGTCATTTCTTGGATCACAGAAAGAGAGATCTGGCCTGTTTTAATTGTGTCACTGATTTGATTAATGTTCTTTGCCTCAACTAATACTAAACTGCTGGCTAAATGCTATGAAACTGTGTGAACTTAAAAAGTTTAGGAAAGAGCAGTCTAGGTAAAATGTCTGTGCTGATGTTCTGGATATATTGCCTGTTCTCTAGAAAAGCCAAATTTGTAATCTCCTTTGTTGACTTTAAAATTCATTTGCTGCCTGAAGTTATGTAGCGGCGTGTTAAGATGTGCTCTGATGGGTAAGATTGGAATCTCCTGCCTGTGCTCGGCTGCCCTCCGTATACAAAATTGAGAAAGTTCCTGAGTAGTTGGAAGATCCTGCCCTGAGCATTACTAACAAAATCTCTCATCTTTAGGTCATTTAGAAATGGCAATGTTGGTATAAAACCATATGTAAGAGAGCCTTTTAAAAGTCCTTGCCCAAGACGTAGGACAGCAAGCTGCTTTTTCAGACCCTCTTCAGGCAAATTGCATTTCAGCCCACTTGGTGGCAAAGTGCTGTAAGTAGGAAGCTGTAAGAGAGCTGAGTGGGAACAACATCCTTGACCTCTCTTTAGGTAGCTGGAGGAAGGGGGAGTTGCGAGTCCTGTTGCCTGGTCTGTCTCACATGTCATGTAAAATTAATAAAACCATATTAGGAGATCCGCTTCAGTAGAACAGACTATTGAATCACACATGGATACTGAAAGATAGGGAGTTTGGAGAAGAGGAGGTTTTTTGGGGGGTGGGGTGGTTTGTTTTGGTTTTTTTTCCTAAATCCAAGTTGCTTTATCATCCAGCAATGCAGAAGGTTTGGTTTGGTTTGGTTTGTTTGGGGATGGAGTGGACTCGTGCATATTTTGCTTTGAGATTTGTTTCTAAGCTTTACAGGCTTGTGGATGTTGTTGTAATTTTAAGTGTGACTTATTTGACCAGCAATAGGGCGACCAGTGTTTTAGCCTGAATCTTTCCTAAGAGCATGGATGTTGTTCTTAAGGCTTCCAGTTTTCTGACTGTATAATGGGGATAAACAAATTCTTGTTTTGCTCTGAATGCTGAAGTTCTCTGACTGGAAAGAGCTGTTTCATTTGCTGGCCTAGATCTCCTTTGATTTTTAGAAATCTAGTGTAAGAAATTTCCACTAAACATTTCTTCTCAGCTGTGTTTCTCTACCTGTGACTTTTTACAGCTGGGAAACTACTTGGGGGAAAAAAAAAAAAAAACCAAACAAACCAAAAACAAGCAAAAAAACCCTGTTTATGTTCCTTAGCCTGCTTTCATAAAGAAAGGAGGCTGATCTATGTGTATGATTATTTTTCTGTTCTCTCCGTCCCTGTTGTCCACCACATTACCTTTGAGATTTTTTTTCCCTTAAATGAGGTTCAAATTAGCCAGTACACTAAAAGTCAACTTATAGAATTCATCAAAACCAGACAACTAAATAGAGCTAAGGTCTTAGCGTGTTGACTGTGGAAAAACTGTAGCATGAATGTTCAGGTCATTAGAAGCCAGAGAACCCATACAGGCAGGTGACTTTTGCTCTGATTGTGGGAATAATTAGAGCTTGACATCATCTGAAACAGGAATCTATTGGAAAGAAGGCTTCGTCAGCTCTGCTCAGGAGCTCACTTCTCTACAAGCTCAGACACCATGAACATGTATTATTTTACTCAGCTCTAGTCTCACCTGATTTTGTCCAACTTCCCTTCCCACAGCAAAAGCTGTAAGGATTGTGTGACACAAGTGACTGAGTCCATCCCTGTGCAGGAGAGAACTGCTCAGAGGAACCCATTCACAGACTGACTCACCAGATCCTTCCATCCAACAGCAGAATATTTCCCAGGAGTACTAATGAAGCATGATGTGCCTTGTTACTTACATCCTGAAAGCTTAAAAGGAAAACTGTTTGTTTTTTTTTTTCTGCTTATAACAAATGTATGAGATTGTTGAAGACCAAGGACTAATGCTCAGTATGAATGTATAATTATTTCAAGTTAAATCACTGAGTATACTGACACTGAGAAAGCTATAGGTAGAAGGAAACATCTGTGTGCTTTCTAGTATAATAATGTCATATAACAGTAAAATGCTAAAAAATATACTTTATTAATTGGAATAATTTGCTTATGTTAGAGAACAATGTATGTGTTCAACATTAGGAATTTGTGCATGTGTTTAGGCTGAACTTAATCAATTTACTCAGATTTTATTTTGTATTTTGTCTATATATACTATTTGTTCTTATAGTTCCTGAGTATACTAGGAACTGCTTAGAGTTCACTGCTTGGTCTTTTAAAAGAAGATCTTGGTACACTTGCTGCATTTCAGTTTGTTACCCTTCAGTTTGGTTTTGTTTAGTTGTTTATTCTTTAATTTAAAATTTCTTTGTTTTCTCTTCTGAAAAGCATTATAGGCCGAAGGAAGCAATTACTCGACTTTCTTGTCTATTTTATATCCAAGTTCCCACACAGTCCCCATAACTATGTTGTCTGAACATGTCTAAAAAAGTTAGAATATTGTTAGATCAACATTTAGAGGAAATAGAGTTAAATATGAATATGAGGAAGGCAAAAAACACTTTATTTTTTAATCCCTGTATTATAAATATGGTCTGTGATCTTCTTATATGTTTATTGTTTTGTAGAACATCTAATGTACAATTGAAAATGAGAGTTTAGGAGTTGTTTCCCACTGTTCTGAAGCAAAATTGAAAATGCTGTATCTTTTTTCATTTTTTCTTTATCCTGCAGGAACTTCATGCAGCACTTACTGTTGTAGCTGATGGACTTTTCTCCAAGTTTAGAAAAAACTTGGTCTCCAACAAAGTTACTGTTTCATCCCATTTTGTTGGTTGCATTTTGAAGGTAACTTTTGTGTATAATACTAAGTAGGCCAATATGCTACTGCTCTTAATGTGGGTCTGAATTTCACAGAATATTTAGTTGTTCATTCTCTTTTCCAACAGAATCAATTAGAACGATGCTTTAGATATTGATGCAGCTGTTCTTTCAGTTTCTGTGTCCTTTTGAGGAGTTCTTTGAAATTTTGGTCTATGTTTTTAACTGTGAAATTAATGATGCATACTCCATTCCAGCTCTAGGATAGTTGAACTTGCTATGTCAGAGTTAACATATTTGGTACAGTTGCAGATCAGATTTTCAACTTTTAAAACACTTCTAAGTAACAGTTTTGGTTTTTTTGTTTTTGTTTTTTTTTTTAAGTGGATATTGTTGCTAAAAGTTAGATTTCTGGATTTAAGAGAGAAGTACAGTGTTAATCTTAAGCAAATAATTGAACAAGGGAGGGGTTAAAAAAATGGATTAGGATAAACTGAGCACTGGACTCACTAGACCAGGTCATAGAATATACATTTTTTTTTTTTAAGAAAAAAAAATTCAGCATCTCATATCAGGTAGTGCTATGTGCACTATTAGTGCTGTATCTTATATAGCGCTAATTTCTGGATTAGGCACCACTGCAAAGCTTGAAGCCCGTTTGTACAATTATTTCCCTGGATAGAGCTGCTTTGACTGGTTAGCATTAAGATATCGATGGCTAAGATGATGACACTCAATACTTACAGCACTTGTTCAGGGAGCAGAAATCTTGAGTTTTAGATCATCCTAGCAGCTGTGGGTCAAGCCACCTATGTTTTGTACTCCACAAGAATACTCAAACTGCTTCTGAGGGAAGGTGGGGTACCTTGTAACCAGGTACACACATACCTTCAGGACCTATACATTTTTAAGAGAGAAAGTGGGAATCTAGGTTCATAGCTGGGTGGTTGGAGAACTTGGGTAGAAAACTTGGCTGGGTCTTGCCCTCTGTGGCTGCTGCAATAACCATTGGATGAACAGCAAAAATAATGAAGGGAGAAGGAACCAAATCTACAGAACTGTCACTGGGCTGGGAACGCTGGCTTGGAGGAACTTCAGTACTCTTTGGGTCCCTAACCCCGTTACCACTGCCCGAGTGTCCCCTGTCTCTCTACTTTTGGAAACTTGTTTAAGACCTAGTTAGATAGGACCCTGTGATTCTTCCTCAGTTGGTACTTCCATGGAGTTGTATGCAGACTAGTGTGTGTCCCTCCCACCACTTTCTTTATAGAAACAAAATGATCTTACCGAAACCTACTACATTGATTACATTAGAGGTTTTCAATGGCATGTATATTAGTGAGGTGTATTCAAATGAAATGTATAACTTAACATATATTCTAGTAAATATTAAAATGTATTGCCAAAATACATTCTGAAGTTCAGAACTTCATTTTTGAAAACACTTCTCTTATTAATTTAAAGACAAGAATAACACAAACTTAATATTCCTTAATAATATGATAGGGCATTTTATTTCAAAGTATTTCAGAAAATGATTCTGTATATCTGAAGTTCAATATCCTTTCAATCTTTCTTCCCCTTCTTTTCTTTTTAAGGATGCACCACAGTTTAAAGCTGATTATGCTGAACTTGTTTTAGCTAAAACTAGTCCAGTGCTGATCTATCGGATTTCTTCAACTGAGACTCGGGTCCTTGTTGATATTCGAGGGGAAATGCCAAAAAATTTAAAACAATACATGATTGACAACATTCATCCACAGCTACCTGGTAAGTCTAGAAAGATTTCCATCCGTAACTGTCACAATTAAATGTGCCAAAAAAGGCACATTTCATTGACTCCATTGAACTGTGCGGGCTTTTTCCATGTGTGCAGTTACTGTTTCAGTAAGCATTCACCCTTCTTCAATTACACATCAAATAGCAGTTTGATCAGCTCCCATCTGTTAGGTCAGCAATTCAGAAGGATTATATCTCTAAGAAGAGGTTAAAATGGGTTGCATGCAAATTATTTTAGATTCTGTCTAAGTAGTGTAACTAAAATATTTGTTTATTGCAGATCATTTAAAGGAACCATTCCTAATAGCAGTTCAGAATGATCGTTTAAGGACTATGCCAGCCAGCTTCTTGCCTCCTTCAGCTGTTAACAAAAAAGGTGTGTATTGTGGGAAAAAAGGAGGAAAAAAAGCATTATAAACTTCTTCTGGGACTTAATGCTTTGTTGTCATAGACATGGGTTTGTTGTTCAAATCTGTCTCATAATTCTTCTGTGAAAAATAATATTTTGAAAATGTGCACCTTGGGCATAGTTTAACTGGAATGTTTATATGGGCACCAGACTTCAGATCAGTGCCTGCTTTTTTAAGTTTAAATCACTCAGCTGCTCAAGCTCATTTAGGTCAAAAAGACTCAAAGGTCTTTTTAAGGAAAACTTGATTAAAAAAGGAAAGAAATTACCTTGAAAAGTGTGTGTGTGTGTGTGTGTGTGTGTGTTCTTTGACACACGCACATGCATGCCTATAGGGAAAGCAAATATTTTGACCTTAATCATCTTAAAAGCCTTTTTAAGCCTGTTAATTTCAAGACAACCTTTTTTTTCCCGTTTTTTCACATTTTTTCTTTTTTTCCTGTTTTCCTTTTTTCCTTTTTCCTTTTTTCCTTTTTTCCTTTTTCCTTTTTTCCTTTTTTCCTTTTTTCCTTTTCTTCCTTTTTTCCTTTTTCCTTTTTTTCCTTTTTTTCCTTTTTACCCTTTTTTTCCATTTTTTCACTTTTTTTCCCTTTTTTCCTTTTTTTTCCTTTTTTTTCTTTTTAAATTTCTAGTTGTTATTCATCTTACTTTCTCATGGGAATGAATTCTTAGTAAGTTTGATTTTTTAAAAAAATAGAGGGTTTGAGTTCTAAGATTACATAATGGTCATGTAGTATCCCATTAATTTTTCTCTTCTGCCTAGGTGTTCTTCTTTTAGGAGATGCATATAATATAAGACACCCTTTAACTGGTGGAGGAATGAGTGTTGTTTTAAATGATGTTAAAATATGGAGAAGGTTGTTCCAGGATATTCCAGACCTTTATGAAGATTCTGATATTCTTAAGGTGAACCTTTATTTTGGACTTGAGACAGCTTTTGCTGCAATTTAATGACACTTAAGTTTTATGCAACTCAGGGACATGTAAGTTATTAGCGAGGCACGGCAGTTTTCAAATCTTTGGACAGGTAAATTATACTTCAGGCATTCACTAGCAAGCAGAGCTGTGATAAGCGAGTGCTATGGCTGTGTGGCAAAGGCAGATTGAAAACTGTGCTTACTGACCTCTCTCGGTTTGCTTAAGGAGACTGGAGTGCTATGTCTAGTCAGCAGCTTTGCTAGTACAATCTGATATTCCCATATTAGTCGTGTATTTGTAATGCAGATTGATTATAAGTGGGATGAGTTTGAACCGTTACACTGGTGTGAGTGGTTCTTACTCAAGACGCATCTCAATGCTGTGCTAGCCTCTTGACTGCTGCCTTAATCTCACAGTAGTAAGTTAGAAGACATCCTTCTTTCCCGGGAATTATCACAATCAGTGTTGATGCTGGGTTTATTTTTTCAGTGAGATTTAGACCCTAAATTCTGATCAGTAGATGAGATTTCTCATTTATTTGTTTACTGCGTCTAAGCAGGTTGGGCATATTGACTTGGCTAAATGACAGCTAGACTAATTATAGACTACAAGGAAATTATTCAAAAAGTGTATTTGAAAATTGAGAAGTGCTCAGAGGGGCCCTGAACATAAGGACAACCCAGGACTTACCTGACCAAATGCAGATACTTACATCTGAGCTACTTACCTCAGACTTTCAGTTATCTCCTACTTTTTCTCAATGAGCAGAGAGAACTAGATGAGTGTTATCCTTCAAGTTTCTGACCTAGCCCCAGCCACCTACTACAAGATGAGATGAAGCACACCCTGGAACTACCTCTTTTTTTTTTTAAATATATTTCGTGTAAGAGAAGCCTAGGTAACTGGTTTGACAAGTTTCCAAAGTTCCTTAATGACCTAGCTTGGAACTGATCTAGTCTATCACCAAATCCACCCTACATTTTCACATGAGTATGACTCTAACCACTTGTTTGGGAATCTTTTGAATGCTCTTCTGTATTTACTGACAGAAATACTTTTTTTTTTCCTTTTTCAGGCAAAAAGAACATTTTACTGGGCAAGAAAAAAATCTCATTCTTTTGTAGTGAATGTTCTTGCCCAGGCACTTTATGAACTCTTTTCTGGCACAGATGGTAAATATATTTTAAAGATAACTTCTGAGTAATTACAATTTGGTAAATAAATATGTCTGGGGAGGGGATGTGTATGTGCACGAGCATATATCCATGTGTTTGTGTATATATACATATATATATGTATGTATATATGTATATTGATATATATTAAAAATATATCAATCAAGGGATTTTAATTAGTTAGCTTGTGTTCTCTGCCTAGCTGGCTAGTTCTAGTGTCATGTAAACTGAGTTTTAGCAATGTGAAGGAAAGTCAGGAGTTAGTATTTTAAAAAGAAGACAAAAACCCTACCAACAACAAAAAAAACCCAGAAACCACTTATTGTTTAATACTAACTGACACAAGAATATATAGGTATTCTATAAGACTATCCTTTACTTAAATAAAACTAGCTCAAAATGCAGCTGAATTTAACAGAACAACAGGTACCAAAGTCCTGGACTTAATATCACTGTTGTATATGCTGCAAAAGTTTTCAGTATGTGTTGAATGAATTTGTTGAGTCATTTTAATTCATTTTGTAGATTCCTTGCATCAGCTAAAGAAAGCCTGTTTCCATTACTTCAGACTTGGTGGAGAATGTGTCTCGGGTCCCGTTGGATTGCTGTCTGTGTAAGTTCAGCATGCTAGTGATAGTTAATGTGAACTGGGTCGAGCATTGTGAGTTTCTGAGGATCTGCTTTACTCCCAATCAGTCAGCTCTGCACAGGGAGAATGGTCCACATGAGCCTATATATTTAGGATTATCCTAAAGGTTGGAGCTTTATTAGAAGCAGTGTCTTTAAACGCTGACTCCTTTTTTTTTTTTTTCTTTGTAAAAAATGCCACTAGAAGATGGAGAGAAGTTAATGTAGGTGGCATGGGAGTTTGAATGAGGTAGAGGGGTCCAGCCTAGCAGAGGAGCTGGTGGAGATGTTTCATGCTTGAGAATACGATGAGGTCTCCCATAAAAGAGCATAAGGAACTGGGAAATTGGTAACTATCAAGGTGTTTTGAATGACCCCTCAGAAACCAGTGAATGCACAATAAATCATACTACTTTGAACATGTGAAAATGTTTGCTTTTCTATTTTTTGCCTTTTTGGAATGAGAGGTTAAACTGATAGAGCCTGTTGAGAGTAATCCCCTGGGGGTTTGATAAAGGCAGACACAGACTACTGGAAATGAAGAGAAAGCAGCAGTGTATGCTGGCTGTACTGCAGAAAGGAATCCAGGGTGTGCAGCTCCAAGACAACCAAGTTTTTATTTTTCAATTGAGACGCCAGGATCAGAGCTGCCTAAATTGGAGGGCTGTGTGTAATCTTGAGTGGAGATCTCTATTTGTAAAACAAAAATTTGTCAGTGCTTACTGATTCTATTTATTTACATGCTTTATCTCTTTATTTTTAATACAGGTTATCTCCTAAACCAATGGTACTGATTGGCCACTTCTTTGCTGTGGCATTATACGCTGTTTATTTCTGCTTTAAGTCAGAGTCCTGGATCACCATGCCTCGAGCGTTTTTCAGTAGTGGAGCTATTCTTTACCGGAGCTGTTCTGTAATATTTCCACTTATTTACTCTGAAATGAAGTATTTAGTCTATTAAAATCCAGGGGAAAATGACTGGAGGAAGAAAACACAAAAATCACGAGGCCTTCAAAATCTTTGGACATGTGCTATTTAATATTGTGTTATGTTTTCTTCTCTTCAAAATGCAATTTCCTTGATAAGGATTTGACTTAATTTTGGTTTTGTGGTTATATACATGTATATTATATGTAAATACTCTTTTCTTTGCAATTAAAGTTCAAAAAATGAGTTAGCTGTTTACAAGGACCGTAATGAAGTGTTGACATGTGGTAGGTAATTGCCAGTTTTGTCAGAATTTCATTCCTTGCTTTATCCATTGCCGACTGCACCACTAATATTAATAAACTGAGAAGTGAAAACTGTAAACCATATGCTGCTATTCTCTTTCATGCTTTTTTTTCTGTTCAGTAGTTCCATAGGTTGTTTCTTTATTGCTGTGAAATATTGTAACATTCTTGATTTGGGTTATTTCGTTATTTCATTAGGATTGGCCTCTGTTCTTTTTCATTGCAGCTAAGATCTTAGTCTACTGACACTTAAAAGGACACTGTAAAGGATTTCAGATCTTGAAGTGTCACCGTATCTTTACGGCACTGTCACAAGTTCCATGTTGCTCCTCTGAAATCATTCTTTACAGAATTAATTTAAAAAGTAATAAGCAAAGCATAGTTATGTTGGCTACTACATTGCACTCAGGTTTTGAAACTTCCTATCTCACTTCCTTTTAAAAACTTTATTTTTTTTTGAGGGGTTACTTGGTGTGTGTGCAATTGAAGTGTAAGACTGCCACAAACTGAGGCACAGCAACAAACTACATCCACAGAAACAAATTCACTCCAGGCTATTTCCGGTCAACTGTAAAGTAATCTTTAATACTACTTCTTAAAATTCATGAGAAGTACCATGAAAGTGTCCTTTTAATACTTGGAGTATGGTTTTCTTCCCTGTAGAAATTATGGCATGCTAGGAAAGAGTTCATGTCCCTTACTGTTGGTCACTGTTCCTCTCAATGTTATCTTTATCATGCTTTCCTTTGTTCTTGTGTATTTTCATTTTTCCTTAGCTTTCTTCTGATTGCTGTGTGTATCGCTGTATAGCTGTCCTGTTTTGGCTTGCCTACACAATCACGCATCAGCGCAGCCAACAGCTTAGAGAACAGTAACATGTTTTTCTGTACCCGCAAAACTTTGACTGTATCTTTTGAAAATGACAGATTGCATAAGCTGTACATAAACATACATTTTATGTTGGACTGTGAAAAAAAATCTGTGGAGAGGCTTTTTTAGTATTTTATTTGACAGCCATTTCAAATGACCTTTTCTTTTCCAGAAGCAAAAGTATGTATATTTTTCTAACCATATCACTTTTGATACCCTCTTGAAACTACACACGTCATGAATATGTCTGTGTTTAAACTTTAGGGTAAAGTACTAATATTTTCAAAATTCATTATATGTGGTAACTAAATGATGCCCCTTTAAGGGCATACAAAGTTTGCAGAATTTATACAAGTGTTTTCAAAATTTGTGACAATTTAGAAAGTATTGATTAATTTTACATTTTCTATTTTTTTATATTATTTGCAGTCAGTCTCTTTAAAGTCAAGGATAAACAATCCTGAGCCAAATACAGATCCTCAGCTAACTTAAATAAAAAGTTATGATACCTGTAGATTATTTTTTGTCGTGCATGTCTGGTTAATGAGTTTTGTTAGGTCCTGATTTATCAGGAAATACCAGTGTACTTAAGTTTACATATATGTTTAAGCTTTTTTTTCCTGTCTTTTCTTGAACCTGGTGCCTGGTTAAGTGTCTTGGTGATCGGGGCAACAGTCACTTGTTGGAAGTTACCATAGGGGAAAGAAAAATCTTGTGTGTGTTTGTGAAGAAGAGCACCGTGAAAGTATGACTCATGAAATGGTTACATGCCTTGTCCTCAGGACAAGGTGAGGGACTTACTTTGAAGAATCAAACAAACCAGGATCATTTGGGCACAGGGCAGCACAGGATGTGGGCTTCCAGCTGAAATGATTGATGAGTTTGTCTTCAGTAGTGTCTGATAGCATGGGCTGGGCTCCCACTGCAGCTGGTCAGTGGCACGCAGCAGTGCTTTGCTCTGGTGAAAGAAAGTCGTGGGGCAGAATTTCAAGCTCTGTTCTGTAGTCCCTGGCTGTGGGGTTTTTCTCAGGGACGAGAGACAACTCATCTCTCGAGTTGTCTCGAGAGGCAGGGGCAAGGGGCAACAGCAGAATTCACGTAAGAAACAGTTCTTGAGCCAAATAAGAGTAAAAAGAGTGAAGTTGGCAGTGAGCAGGCAATGTCTGTAGGTAACATGGAATCTAACACCATCTAATGCTAGCCAAAGCTTGCAGCAGGCAGTCTGGAAGAGTCCTGGTTTTCATTTTCTACACCTATATGCTGCAAGGTGAAGCAGTATGCCAGGAAAGATGTGTCACAGGCATGGTTCAGAATCTGAGAGGAACACAATGCATACGTATTTGGTGCAACTTGTGAGTTGTCTATCTATCTGCAAACCTGAAGAGGTTAGTTCTGAGGGTTTGTACACTGCAAAGCTGAATGCTGTCCCGTACCCTTACCAGAGCACCCAGATAAGTGCTGTGGGCACAGAAGACACGTGCTGGGCATACGTGGTTATCCCCAGATTCCAGCACTGGTGCAGCTGCAGCTAACAGCAGAAGGAACAAGAGAAGGAGCTGTGTAGTGGTGAGATCATGATTGCTGACAAGGTGCAAGAGTGTGAGCAGTTGCTAGCGGTGGGGAGGAAGGAAGGATCCGTTGTTGCCTTCTCTGCTGGTCTGCTGGTCTGGAGGCTTGTTCATCGGTGGGGAGGTGGGTCACGCAGGCAAGTGTCACATTTCTTGCAGTTTACTTGAGA
>NW_010123183.1:18299-54731 GCF_000699245.1 Pterocles gutturalis
GTGTAGGTTGTTCTTGGTCAGCTGTTTTTTGGGCTTTGTTTTGTTTTGAACAAGCCCTTTACTGGAAAATGTATGGGGCAATGAGAGAGAATGTTTTTTTATTACAGCTTTAACAGCGTAATTTGCTAGTGCAGGCATGTGCATGGATTGCACGTGAGGAGTGATACTCGCTTGGTCTGTGCCCGTGCTTAATGCCTCCTCTAGCTCCAGTGCAAGCAAGTAAAAGGCAGAGAGGCGATGGTCGTTTTCCTCCCACCTTCCCTTTAATCACCTGGAACAAAGAGAAAGCACTTGATTAGTCCTGGATCAGCTAATGGATTTTGTGATCTATGACTTGATTGTGCTTCTGAGGTAGTGGTAGAATAATGTCATGTTAGAAATCTCACACATAATTACAGTGCCCTGCTGAGGAGGTGTATGAACAGAGGCTTAAACAGCCTGTTCTGCAACTGAAGAAAAGAGGAGTGCCATCCTTTTCATTAGAAGTAAATTATTTGTTAATGATGTCTGACTAATACCTGAAAACTTCACACTTAAAACTATCCCACTGATATCTGCAGTACACTCAGGGGAAAAAAAACCCCAACAAAACAACAACCAATAACAAGGAGCACAGGCTGTTCCTCATCTGTATTGCCCCAGCTCTGTTTCCGTTGGACAAGGGTTTGGTTTTGAAGAACCACACTTGAGTTGGGTTGTAATCAAGCTGTTCCAAAGTCCCTGCAACATCAGTGCTGTTACTGGGGTTTCCAAATGTCTACGGAAACCTGAAAAAGGGGGACAATTAAAAGATTGCTCCCTCCCTGATAATGCCAGTTTCTGTGTTGTCTTTCTCCCTTGTGCTCATATCGTACGCCTCCTCTCTGCCTCCCGCCGCTCAGTTTTCTTGTCCTTGCTCTGCGTTCGCAGCCAGAAGCGTGCTGCCATGTAGGACTCAGCTGCTGCACTGCAGAAAGGATCGAGTGGGGAGGTGCGCTGAGCTTGTTGCCTGTACTGGTTTCCCTGTACTGGTTTCCCATATGGAAGCTGTGACCTGATAAATTCAAAGCCGATGTGTTGGTATTTACTGTAGCACCACTGATGCACACTGGTTGTTTTGAGTCCATGTGGCAGTAACTGGCGGTTGGCTCCCAGGGCTTGCGCATAGGGCTCTCTGGAAACAGCTTGTGTGTTCTGGACAAAAGTAAAAATCCATTCAATCCGGAATTAATAATGGGCAGCTGATAAATTATGCATCCTGAAATTCTGGCTTGCTCAGCGTGACGTTAGTACATGGAAAGTAGTGTCAGCAGTTCCTAAACTGTTCCCGGTGGAGCTCCAAAGAGCTGTGCAAGCTCCTGTGCTGTGCATAGGGAACAACAGCGTGACAGAGTTTGCTGAGATAAAGTTATTCAAGATACTGAAAATAAAAGCTGACAGGGTATTTTAAATAGTAGCTGAAATCCACTGTTAATATAAGCAAAATAACATAAATAATCCTGATGGTGGAACCCAGCGGTGAGTGTCCTGGAATCACCATGGCTCATCCTCTCCAAGCTTCCACTCAGTTTGCAGCAGCAGTCAGAAAGGTAAAGGGGATGTTGGAAATGGTTAGTGAAGGGCTAAAGGAAAAAAACTACAGTGCTGCACGAAATGAGCCTTTGCACCAAGTGATGTGTGTCAGAGCAGGAGCAGTGCTTCAGGCAGAGTCAACAGAAGCAGCAAAGTGAAGCCTTGGGCCGTTGCTGGTATCAGTTTCTGAAGGTAAAGAGACAGGGGAGAGCCACAGAAGAAGGAGCTTTGGGAATCGCCCCCAGGTTTTAGAGCTGCTCTTCAAGCAGGGGTGCCAGGCCAGGCACACACGAACAGCAGAACCCCAGGCCAAACACGGCATTACTCCTTGGTGTTAGGGCAATCGGCACGTACACGGTGAGCAATTCTGGAGAGGCACCCCGATGACTTACTGGGGTGTGTTGCATTCTCATATATGATTTTAAACGGTTCCACCTGAGCTCTTACAGTGGCTAACTTATTTTTCCATGGGAATGTTTGGGTTTTCTGCAGCTCAACACTTTGACTGTGGGTCACTCTCAAGCAACCACTGCTTTTTCAGGTTTCTGTGGTGCGGATAGTTTCCTTCAAATGCAGATTCACATTCTTCAGTCAACGGTATCATAACACTGTTGTCCCAGGTGTGGTTTTTGATAGCCCAAATATAGGGGCCGATGCATAGATGGTGCTGAAAATTCACATTGCCTGGTGAAAGTCTACAGAATTATATATACAAATATGAACTTCTACATGCTGCCCATATACTTACAGCAGTGCTGTTGGTATGGCTTTGACTTTATGGGTTCTTCTAGGTTATGAGACTGGATTCTCTAGGGCAGGACAGGAAGGGGAAGCTTGCACCAGAGGGGTAAGCATCCGTAGTCCCAGCTGTGGTTTGTTGGCATGAATGGCTTCATCTATACTGGGAGACTGTCCCGGTTTCAGCTGGGACAGAGTTGACTTTTTTCATAGTGGCTTGTGAGAGGCTGTGTTTAGGATTTGTGCTGAGGAGAAGGCTGATAACATGCTGATGTTTATAGCTGCTGCCAGGACAGCCAAGGACTTTTCAGCTTCTCTGCTGTGCCAGTGTCTGCAGGTGCAGGAGAAGCTGGGAGGGAGCACAGCCTCAATTACTAGCCCAGGATTTGACCTTAGGTTTAGGACTGAGATCCAAATTGGCCAGTGGTATATTCCATACCATGCACGTCATGCCCAGTATATAGATGAGGCTCTGTCCAGATGTGCTCTCTCTTGCTCCAGGTTGTCTCTCTCCCCATCTTCCCTCTCTCAGGGTTGTCTCAGCCTCTCACTTGGACTCTTATCGCTGTTGTGGGATTGCGGTTTTGGGACTCTCTCTGCTCCAGGATCTTTAGCTGGGAAGGGGCTGAGCCTTGGTCATCGGCTGGTGAGCAATTTCACTATTCATTAATAATTATAATTATTATTACTTCCAATAGTATTGTAGTTTAGTTATTAAAGTGTTCTTATCTCAACCCATGAAAGTCTTTTCCCTTTACCCCTTTAATTCTCTCCCCATCCCCGGGAGGGGGAGGGTGAGCGAGCGGCTGTGTTGTGTAAGTCTACAACAGAGACACACCGGGGCCACGGCTGGCTGTCCCCCTTCATGGGTGGCACTCTGTCTGTAATGGTCTTGGCACAGGCAAGCTCATGCTCTCCCAAGCACCTCCTGGGAGTGGTTTGGAGGGAAGGGGACTGGCGTGGAGTAGGGATCACTGCCAGCCCTGGGTGGATCAGGCTGCCCTGGTTTGGGTGTGGGCCGTGCTGTGCCAGGTGTTCCCAGGTCACAGGGTGGTTCCCAGGTCACAGGGCGGGTCCCGACATAGTTTATGAAGTTTTGGAGTGACTACTGAGATCCTGGCCCAAAATGCCCAAATGTGGCTTCCTGGGCACAGTGCTGAGCCCAGGAACAACCGGTTCATATACTTTTTGTGTGGGAAGTATGGCATAAATGTCCCTCACCTATATTTCAACATAAATGAAAACCTGCTATTAAGGTTGTAGATTATGAAGCTTTACCACCTTCCTTACGATTTGGATATATTTGCTGCCTCTGCATTTTCCATGACAGGGCAGTGGTCGTTTTATCAAGTGCTTTGTCCTTGTGTCTGCTGGAGGAAAATCTTTCCGAAAAGGACACTGGTAGCAAGAAATCAGTTGCTATTTTGAGAAGGTGGAGGATGTGCTTTGCCCTTGGCTAATTTTTGCTTTGCTTTTTGAAATGTGGATTGAAATGGCAGATTGAAATGCATTTAGTTGACAACAATCACATTTTGATGCCCATCTTGTTGCAGACACATAAACCCCTCAAGCATTTGAGATGAGATACCATCACAGGCAGGAAACCATCTCAGCTCTGTGCGTGCATCCCTGCCTCCCTCGAGTCCTTATTGCCATCTCCGGTGGTCAGAAGGGATTCTATTAACCTTCAGCCTTATAATGCTTTTTCTAGGCAAGTTTTCTCTTTCAACTGAGAATCACCAGGAGGCAGGAGAAGCTTCTCCCACAGGCTGCCTTGGGATGCTGGGGGTCACTGGTGCTCCCTGGTACCTTCCCTCATGCCAGAAAGCTTTTCTGCCTTATGACTGCTGCCTATATTGCATTTTCCCCCAAGGTCTCAATTTCTCCTGCCATCACCAGGCATGAATCAGATCCAGTACTTGAGTTTTCAATTCCAGTTGCCTTTATCTCTGTCAAACATGAGCTGTAAAGTGGCAGCGCCATGGCTCAGGTTTGCCGTACAGTAACTGGGTAACCATGGATAGTTACACAGCGGTGGAAACTGGATGTTGACTTGCCATGGTTTCCCTGGTACACAGAGTGCACTTGCTAATTGCTATAGAGCGTACATGGGGCTGCTCTGTCTCTCGTTAATGCACTTGGTGTCTGCATTTTTATCTCGTCCAGAGCTATTTTCTTCTGCAAACAGCATCTGGGAACAGATAGTGCATATAGATGGTATTTGCAAGCCCAGCTTGGGCCATTTAAATCGGAGGTCTCTTGTTTTCATGTGTCTTATCACATCAGCATCACCCGACACCATTCTACTTCATACAGCGCCTACACAGCACCTGTCAGACACTGTATTTGTCACATGCCTTCTTTATAATCAGATAAATTAAAGCCTGTAACAGGAAGGCATTTCTCCTCAGACTTCTGCATTACCAGGCATTGCTGCCCAGTGCTGCTAAGAAGACTCTTTCGATGCACTGGAACAATACTCTGAGGAGCTGCATGCCTTAAAAACATCCTTATAACCTGCTTTTAAGGACTGGCACACCTGTAGAAAGGATTATCTTGCTTTTATTCAGTTACATTTGAACAAGTGAATGAAGGTGCTTATTTGCCAAATGGCAGATAGAGAAGAACACAGCATTCAAAGGTCTGTAAGACACAAGCATGCCGAAATGAGATTGTATCTGCGTTAGCCTAGTATATATAACCTCAGCTTTGAAAGCCCAGTGTGATTCAGCCAGTACAATGCTTGAGGCTTCAAAATCTTTCATCCTTGTACAGCCATTGCAGCGCTGGGGAGCGTGGCTGGGAGGGAGCCCTGCACCAGGACATGTTTATTTTTTTTAACACTGGGAGAGTCTCAGTGGAGATTCTTGTCTCTGAGAGGGCGTTTCAAATGCTCCATTAACGCGCAGGCTAAATAAATGCAAGCATCCCCTGGGCAGCTCCGAGCACGAGTCTTGTACTTGTGTGGCGTACCTGAGGCCAGTTAATGAGCTTTCCTGGGCCTGGGTAGCCAATTAAGCAATGGATAACAGTGCTGGGAGACAACAGTGGCTGCCACGGGCAAACTTAAAGGTAAAAAGCAATACGGGATTTTTTGTTTCACGCTGGAACGTGAACTGAGCATTATATTTTAAACATACTACTAATAACTTGCTCTTAATTCCCACCGATGCTTACGGGAACCAAACAGCTTGCGGTGGAACTGGCTGTAGGGTGAGCTACAGCCACGGCAGCTCTGGTTTTGGGGCAGCAGCAGGACAGGGCCCCATCACAGGAAGGCTCCTGACACTGCTGTCAACATCCTGGGGACGGGGCTCACAGTGACGTGGAGTGACTGGCACCCTCTGCGCACAGCAGCAATTTCCGTAGCGCAAAATAGTCGTCTTGTTCCTCAGTCCCTGCTCCAGTGTGGTTTCTTGGGAGACAAGAACTTAGTTTTTTAATTCTATGTGATACTTAATTTTTGCATTACAAACATTTTGTAGATGGAGAATCTGAAGATGGAGGACGATGTTTGATATCACTTCATTTGTATATAACTGGATTTCCATTGCCTTATTTGTTATTACTTTTTGAAAAATAGAAAATGTGAAAGCTGGAAGCCTTGTTTTCTGCAGACTTCTTATTTTGATTATGGAAGGATAAGAAAATATCATGGGTATAACCAATTGATGTCTGCTAGAATCATATCATTATTCAAAGTATTCATTTTTTGGTTGTTCTCTGAAGAGCCACGGATATTAAAAGTAAACATCATAATTAAAAATGGCATAAATTGGATTTTTACTTCAGTGGCACACTGCATACTGGTCAGTTTGTACCTGCTTGAAGTGAAAGGGAATCCCTGCACTGCTATTTATACCTGGATAAAGCTGAGACGATAATTTCCAGGGAGGAATGCTGGATAACTCTGGCATCGTGGATATGTCCCAAAGCAGATTCATTCAGAGTCAGGTATTCCTAAAGCATTATTGAAACTTTGGACATAATGTTTTAAAGAACTGCTGAAGAGTACTGTGATGAACTAGTGCGTAGGCAAGAGACCTGCTGATGTTTATGGGCTCCCTCAGCTGCAGAAACCAATTACATGTATTTTTCAAGGCTTTTTTCTAGTTTGCCTAGTTTTCCTTAATAATAAAATCATTATTGATCTTTTTGCTTGCTGAGTCACAGCAGTAATTTACACGGCCCTTGAACTGCCCCTTGTAATCTGCTTTTCCCACAGGGCTCAGTGTAACTCTTAAACAAGACCTAAAACTTGAAGCTTAGTAATAAATAATGGCATTAATGACAGAAGCCGTAATGCATTAAGAGTTTTCTGTGTTTTAACTTAGCTTAAGCAACTTCCTTAGGAAACTCTACTTCTGTGGTGCGGACAGGATCTTTGCCTTTGTTTTGGGAAAGTTTAGAGCTTTCTAAAGGAAAAGCTTAAAAAAAATTCAAATAGGAAAAAAATAGTTTGACAGCAGTTTGTATTCTTCCTCTGTTGCTCTTCACTTTCCTGCCTGTTGTAGTACGTGTTTCTAGTGGGGGTTAGACATTAAAGGCTTCAGGTTATTAATGCTGGGTGAGACCTACTCCCTTCCTCCCCCATTTCACTCTCTCCTTTTTTTTCTGCTATCTTACCATTGTATCCCCTCTTTCTCCTGCTGTACAACTCCATTTTGCTTCTCTGGTGTCACAGGTGAATTATTGAGAGAAGTCATCATTATGGCAGTAACTGAAAGGGCTTATTAATGATCAAACCATAATCAAATGGTAATTAACTGATGACTGAATGAAAATAAAATGGTAATCAAATGGTGATTAAGCAATAATTGAATGTTAGTTAAACAGTGATTTGACGATGATTTAGGTGATGATTTAGACAGTGATTAGACAGCAAACACAGTACTACTTACTATGCTTCTAATAATAGCTGGGTATATAAATGTCGCTAGGATACAACATATCTAAAATGTCGCTTACCTCATTATAGAGATCAGATGCTGGGTAAGGGGTCTCTCAGCCTCAAGAGGTAGCCGTGAGAGACATCCCTGCTCCAGCTGCAGTCACTGCCGCACAGCTGCAGCCGTACAGGAGAGCTTGGTGGGGCTACACATTTTTATAGTGTAAGGTGATTGCCTCGTAGTCAACCCCCCTTGGGTATATGTGCAGGAGTGCAGCTGTAGCAGTTTTAATTCTGTCTAGTCTAAGCTTGGGCTGGTACTTAGCTCCTGATAAGCTGTGCCCTAGGCTCCTTAGTTCCTGCGAAGAGATGGCCCAGCACAACGCTCAAGATTTGCGCAGCAGGGCTGGCTTCAGTCAGACCTCTGGCCACTGGTGCCTGACCCAAAGTGCTGTTCACTGGCGCAGAGGGGCCGTGTCCGTCCCACCAGGAGGGAGACGCAGAGGGAGAAGGGCCCTGGGTGCCAGCGGGGAAGCCTATGCTGAATCACACAGAATCACAGAATGTTAGAGATTGGAAGGGACCTCGAAAGATCATCTAGTCCAATCCCCCTGCCGGAGCAGGAATACCTAGATCAGATCACACAGGAATGCATCCAGGCGGGCTTTGAATGTCTCCAGAGAAGGAGACTCCACAACCTCTCTGGGCAGCCTGTTCCAGTGCTCTGTCACCCTCACCGTGAAGAAGTTTTTTCTCATATTCAAGTGGAACCTCCTATGTTCCAGCTTGAACCCATTGCCCCTTGTCCTATCACTGGATGTCACAGAGAAGAGCCTGGCTCCATCCTCCTGACACTCACCCTTTACATATTTATAAACATTAACTAGGTCACCCCTCAGTCTCCTCTTTTCCAGGCTAAAGAGACCCAGCTCCCTCAGCCTTTCCTCATCAGGGAGATGCTCCATTCCCTTAATCATCTCAGATGGTATGAACATACCAAAGCTCTTGTGTGGGCATTGAGAGGGCGCTGAGCAAGCCTCTGCTTGCTAGGGAGGGAAGGGCTGAGCTCATAATGAAGTCAGCCACTGGCACAGAAGGCAGGCGTTAAAATCCTTCCCTGACTTCCCCCTGAAATTACTGTAAGGTTCAGCCTTTGTGAAGGCTGATTCAGGAACAGGTGAAACAGCAACTCTCGGCAGTGCTGAACCCTCCAGATCAGTACTTGGTCCCTCAGCAGAGGAGGACCAGGCTGGGGAACACATTTAAACACCACGGGCATGCACAAGTCCACAGGAGGTGGCAGGATGCACCCCAGTGTGGGGGGAGCCAGCAGGTGTCACCATGAGGCCACTCGCAATTCTCAACCTTGTTCTGGGACTCAGCTCTGTAAGTTTTGTTTGTTTCCATAATCTGCCAGGCTCCTTGCCGCATGATGCCTAAAAATTGTACTTCATTTGCTAGAACTCCTACTAATTTCCCAACTGTGGTGCCCACGACACTATTCAGCACCTTCCTGACATCCTGCTGGGCATATGCAGTCAGCAGGATGTCATCAGCATAACGGAGCAGACGACATACTGGGGACAGGCTGCACTGCTCCAAGGGCTGAGCAACAACCCCGTGACAAATCACAGGGCTGTGCAGGTATCCTGGAGGCAGCAGCCAGTGCTGTCTAAAGGCAGGAGGTGAGCACAGTGGTGGGAGCCACAGCCCTCCCTGCCACAAGCTCCCGGGTCCAAGCTGGTCAGGTTCAACCTGGGGACTATTGTTGTCGCAGTGACAGAATACTATCCCCCACTGGCTTTTCCACAGCAGCCCATAGCAAGAAAACTATAACAAGTGTAAAAGGTTCCATACCAAGACTGAAAGTTATATGAAAAAACACCTTACCCCCAACATTAGTGATGTTACAGTTGCACTGGAATAAATATTTGTGCCTTCAGATAGCATGACAGGACTTTTCAGCTACAGCTCTGTAATTATTTTTCTGTCCTTTACAGAAGAAAATTAACTTTTGTGGTACCTCTTTTCAAATTCATCCTCATTAGTGGTTCTTTTAACAGGAAAACTGCCACTTCGGAATCATCAGTCCTGGCAAACTATCCAACACCTTTATTTCCAATTTCATTGCTCATTTGTTATACAAAAATCAAACTTCCACAAACAGTTCTTCAGAACAAAAAACTAAATTATTTATACATGAACAATTACATACAGCATTAATAATGTGCAGTATAAAATGTACACTGTTTGGATGAGATACAAATTGCGTATCATGCCAAGATTTAAACAAATGTTAATTATATAGGCTAGTGCTGATGGTTATATTTCATACCAGACAGTTGTAGGTACTGCCTTAAAGCACAGCAAAGACACTTCTGAAAACCTGTACTTGTCTCATCCTCAGACCCCGACTCCCTGTTTTGGCTTTGGGGGAAAAGACTTGGTCCTTCTCCATATTCACAGAGCAGTTCTGAATTCATCAAAAATGAAGCTAGGCACATGTGCTTCAACAACCTAAAGTAAACAGGAAGGCACAGTCAGGCATTTTCTTCATGATTCATTTGCATGCTCTGTTCATCCATTAACAAGTGTATCTGATCTATGAATGAAGCACAAACCACTACTGACCTGAACCACCCCGGCTTTCGGACGTGCTCCTGGTGCACAAAGCAAGGAAGGAAAACCATGTCAGGGAGGTCAGGCGAGCCCCGGAGTGTGAGGAATTGCCAGGACCACAGGAGTGTGTAAGAGTGGAGAAACACTGACACCCTCTCTGTCCAGTCCTTTCTCCACATTGCACCAGGCTGCAGTGGCAGCTGGCACAGGGACCAGATACGAGATTGACACAGGGACTTTCTACTACATTGCCCTGTGGGCTGGGAAGAAAAGAGAAACTGGAAGAATCCCTCTCTCTTTTAGTTGTGAGTGTTAGCTGGGAAATATTTTATTCACGAATCATTGAGGTACAGCCTAGAGCAAATGGGATTATGACATTTTTAATACCATGTATAAATACTATATCACTTTCAAATGCAGTAAAGTGTCATTTAAGCCTAAAATAAAGTCTCTCTACAAGCTGAGACTTTCAGAGCTTCCCTTGCATGTGATATAAAGCTTGGAGAAGAGAAGGCTCTGGGGAGATCTCATTGCAGCCTTCCAGTACTTGAAGGGAGCCTATAAACAGGAGGGGCTGATAGTGCCAGGATGAGGGGGAATGGTTTTAAACTACGAGAGGGGAGACTTAGGTTGGATATTAGGTGGAAATTTTTGACTGTGAGGGTGGCGAGGCACTGGAACAGGTTGCCCAGAGAAGCTGTGGATGCCCCATCCCTGGAGGGGTTCAAGGCCAGGCTGGATGGGGCCCTGGGCAGCCTGCTCTAGGGGTTGGCAACCCTGCCCACAGCAGGGGGGGTGACACTAGAAGATCTTTAAGGTCCTTTTCAACCCAGGTCATTCTATGATTCTATGATAAAGCTGTCTGGGAAGCCATGCTTTGTCAGGAAGGGAAGGGAAATCAAGGACTGGAGATGGTGTTTCACCAAAATTTAAACTTGCTAATTAGCTTTTTGCTCTGCATTTACAATACTGCTAAGTTTATTATTACTTAATTCTACAATATCTCAGAACTTCCATTTTATTTCTTCCCTTCCCAAAATGTACATGCTTTCTGAAGATTAAGGGGAACAGACTCTTCTTAAATCCACACAAAGTTGAAATCCTTTCTAAATTTTGTATCCCTTCTGCATTTTCTATAAAATAATTTTTCCATAAGGATACTATGATTAGTATAAGACTAGTTATACAAAGTATTTTAAATAACACAATTTGTAGTTCATACATGGTAAAATAATCCATTATGACCCATTCCTATCAGGTCACAGATTTTTCATCCGTATTTCCTTTTGGCAGTCTTTTACAGAATATCTGAAACAGGTCAAGACTGCTTTTTGGACAAGGTTAACAAGTCCGTTATTTTGGATATTCATTCACAGATGATGCCATGTTCCAGAGTAGGCCTGTGTGACCAAACTGACAGTATTTAACCTCAGCATAAACCAAGATTTAGCTCATCTGAACAGGACTCCTGCTCAGTGCTACATACGGGAGACATGGAATTCTTTCTTACCTTTCTTGGTAACTTTGTGTAGCGAATGTAATCCTCCAGGAACATGAGGGCCGCCACTACATCAGCAGGCATTTCTGGTATCTTCTGGCTAAAATTAAATCACCATGAAGATCATACTCTTACTAGTCAATCAGTTATTTAGATAAAATTACATGAAAATGCCAGCCTTCACATAACACTGTTTCCACAAGGTAACGTGATTACATTACAAAAAGAAACAGTATTTTAATCTTATATTGGGTTAAATACATTGTTAATTATTATGTCAAATATACTCTGCTAGAAAAACATACTGAAAAAGCAGTGATAAGACTACTGAAGCCCTCTTCACAGAGGTGATACTTAGGGAAAAAGTAAAACATGGATACCTTGTGCACTGTTCCATCGTTGAACGAATAAACTGACCGATCAGAGCCAGAAATTGTTCTGTGTATCTTGAGTGAAACTGTTTCAATAGGGTAAGGAGTCCCAGAACTAAAGGAAGCCAGTCAATTTGATCAGCTGGCCGTTTGCACACCACTCCTGCACAGAAAAAAACCCCAAAACAATAAGTTTATAAACTAGAACATATTATTTATAGCAGAGGCAAACTTATATATTCTCATGAGGGTTTTTGCTGTGCCTCTCCTTCTGCTTGCCCACACATAAAATCAAAAACGAATTTAACAACTGCATTTCTTCCATAGCAAACGGCTTAATGATATGAACTAAGGCATAGGATCAAATGAGAAAGTCAGAAGTTTGGATTCTGTTTCCTACTCCACTGAATTTGGCTTCAATATTATACCAAACCTGCTTGGACATGACAGACTGGAGTCAGAAGCCAGGTACCTTCTATGCAGATAATTTTACTATCTTCTCTACAGATAATTTCACATAGGTTTTCATTAGATTTAGACAAACAACAACTTATACAATACCTAAATTTCTGTTGTACTGAAGTTTCGGAAACTGGGAAATGAGAAATAGGAAGTTGACAGTGGGAAAATATGGCAGACGTTTTGTTGTTATGTAGATCTGAGGGGAAAAAAAAAAAAGAGGAACACAGTTCTTCCAAATATATTTTTTTCTCAGTTAATAATCAATAAAATAGAAAAATTAAACTGTACCAAGCACCAGAATGTAAGCCTGACCTTATTTAACGGATTGTGAATGCCAGCTGCTTCCAGATAAGCTGTGATTTCATACAAAAGAGTGTTGTCTTCTTTAGGATAAGGTAGTGATGGGTTCTGATAATGTGCTTCAATGTCAGCCAGTATTGCTCTAAAATTAAAATAAATTGATTATACTAGATACTTACTTAAATCATCCCCAAAGAAACCTTACATGGAGCCACATGTCATATTCACTTAAAAACTTCAAAGACACAAAACCTGTAAATGGTTACAAGCAAGAGTAAACTACCATTTTTGGAATGTCTTTTTACAAACTTCACATTTGTTTCAAAATCAGCACCACACATTTTCACTGTTCTTACTTCTCATCCAGATACGACCTCAAATCCAGGTATAACTAAATGCAATTAGAAGCTGCAGTGTCCACTAGCATGTTCATACAAATTAATTGCCAAGTTATTTCTTTTTAATGGTTTTGTTGGGTTCAAATTCAAATACTCATCAACAAAAACCTGAATACAATCAGACTCCACATTTTTAGATTTTAAGGATTGCTGAGTCGATAACAACTACATCACAGTGATACATGCAGCTCTTTGGCACATTTTGCTTCTTACTTATTGAGGTTTTCCAAAGCAGCAGCCAAATGCTTGGAGTCAAACCTGCAGGAATAATTTAATTCATTGGTAATCTGTCGTCTTAAAATCTGCATCTGACCAACCTGTTCAAACAAACAAACAAAAAAAAGGTGGGTTGTCATACTAAATACAAGGAAGGAAGAGTAAAGTCAAACTAAGGAAAAACTTAATGAGTAACAATTTAGAGGTAAATAGATTACACAAAGTCCTCATTACACCTTACAGCCTTTGTAGGGCTGCCCAAAGCAGGGACACACACAGTGGTTGGAGCTACTTCCTCCTTTTTGTAACAGAGCACTGATTCAGTCTGCCTGCAGCCAGAATCAACAGACCCCCAGCAGCACAAAGGACAGGAGCAGTCACAGCGCTCAAGATTTACACACAGTTCATGGTAGCAAATACAAGCAGTGTAAAAATGGCAAATCCAGCCGTTTCATTTGTGATGTTACAGAACTCATGGTCAGCATACTACAACACTGATTAATGTATATAACCAAAGAGCCCAGAATGAATTCTGTGTATCACTAAGTCATGTAAACCTACCTTCATTATGGAGTCTAAATATGCTGTCCAGATCTTCTGAGTTTTTGCAATTGCTGCAGAATAAACCTTGTTTGAATTTGCTGAGAAAAGAAGGATAAGTCATTAAAAAAAAAGAATAAGAAGAGAAATAAATGCAAGGGTACAATCACAATGTCTTTCTTCCATCTTAACCAGTAAGCACTTACCTATAATTCCTTTGAGAGGACTGACAGCATTCATAAGTGCTTTTAAGGTATCCTGTACTGTCCTGTCACGCAATATATTTTTCTGAAACATACTGAGGAAATTCTAAATAAAAGAAAGAAAGAAGTAAATTAAATCCTCACGCATATATGCTATGCTTAATCTTGGTGGTACAAGAACCACCAGCAGAGTGATTTTTAACAGCAGGGAGAGAACACTTCCACAGATGAAGAGTTGAGGAATTCCATAGTTAGACCTTGTGCTTTTCTGCGTTATGCTAATCTGTGTCGGGACAATTAGCAGATCACCCTCATCAGTATGTAAGACCCACTGTAGACAATTATTAATTCAATTTTTGAGGAAGAACCGTCTTCATCAATACTTATTTTCCTTAAAATATTTAACTAGAACAGGACTGGATCTTCTCAGAAAACAAAAATACTGGGTTTCACATAGAGGTACTAGGGAAAAAGTCACTGTATGGAACCGACATCTTATTTATATCATGGTAGACCCAAACAATCTAATTATTTATTGATATCTAGACAGAAAAATCAAAGTTAACCTGAGATCAACTTTTGAGTATACACAAAAATGTACACTTTCAAAAGGCATTCCTTGCAACTGAATGTAATGCATAACCTTGTGTTACACAGCACCATTTATTGAAGAGTACCAACTTTCATAATCGTATCTATAACTGAAATTCTTACCTTTGGGTTTGAACACACATTTTTCAAATGCTTTTCATTTCAATTTACCATTTTAAAAAGTTATTTCAATAGAAGTTATTAAACAATAAAATCATCATGACCCTGAGAAGCTAAAGTCCAAAAATTACCTGCAGTTCCTTCACAATCATGAAACACAGCAGCCTGTCTAAACCATTGAGACCAAAGGTACCTAAAGTGTCTTGGATCTCTGAGAAGAGACGACTGTTGGTTACTTCCTGATGAGTTTTGATGTCATACCAGGTGTTCATTTGGTCAATGTAACATGTGATTCTGAGGAAAATTAAACAAATACTTCAGAATAAGTTGCAGACAGTTCCTGTGCTAATCTGAGTGATGAGTTATCTTATTCAGGAAGAGATCAGAAAGACTCTCCAAGTAGCTCAAGTGATGTTTAGCTACTCCTCCCTCTGTAAAAGTTCTGTTGCCCTTCCCTGGTTTATCTTCATTTGTGTAACACATTGTTTTCCTTCTCAGACTAAAATCACAACTTTTCTAGACTAGTATTTAAAATGTACAGGATGGATTGCCTAAATTTGGGTTTAGAAAAAGATGGTGATACGATTGCTAAGGAAAAAGTATCTGTTGCATGTATGTTTGTATATGGTGGAACTGGAGCAGTTTGATGCATGGTGCTACAATACAAGCTTGTGACACACAATACTTACTTTGGGTCTGTGATCCTCAGGATTTCTCTACAGAGCCGACCAATAAATGTTACAGATTCATCTACAGGTGTGAATTTTGGTATAGGAATATGAGTAGACTGGTATATGCTTTGCCAGTCTTGAATCTGAAAAATAAGTTTTAGAGTAACTTGCAGTGTTACCATTGCACATTTTTGACTCCCTAAGAAACTTTATTCCTTTTGTTGACTTTAAAAGTAGTACACTGTAAAACAATACTGTAAATTACACACAGCATAACACCATAAAAACAGAATAAAGCAAAGAGAAGAATGAGTTTTACAACAAAGAGCAAGCAGAAGTGTGGAGGTTGAGAGAGTTACTTATACTTCTGGTGAGAATTCCATCTGTCCCTTTGTGCAGTAAGACTAGCCACCATTCTGTTAACTAAATCCAAGATCTATTCACTCCACCACTTGTGAAATAGCACAAAAAGAGCTAGTAACTACTGCAAACTTTCTAAGCCTGCATACTGATGGCTAACAACAGATACAGGGTGGGCTACTGTGAGTCAGTAGTTATTTTCTGTTTTCTCTGAGAAAGAGAGGAAAGATTGCTCAGTGGCAAGAAAGATTGAAATGTTCTGTTTGGTGTACTTTGCTCTACTTATTTACAACTAGTGCAGTGAGGATGCTGCAATAATTCAGAAAAAGCTGTGAGCAGATGTTTTACACACTAGTTAGCACATTTAGTTAAAGTCACAAGAGTATGGACTGTGTACAATGGGGTAGATATGCACCATCAGTCACAAGCTTTAACACCCAAATATAACGACATTTGTCAACTTTTTACTTGTTCTTGTTTTTGACTAGCACCTTTGTTCTTAAGAAGTTATTGCATTCCTGTTCCACATTGTAATTAATAATACGAGACACCTCCTCTTGCCAAATTTTTAGACCATATATGTTGACATAATCCTGGATATATTCAAATGATCGATGAAACCCATCCATTGTAGCCGCCATTTCTTTCAGTTTGGGCATCAGTTCACTTGGCTGCAGATGAGGGGGAAAAAAAAAAAAAAAAGATAAAACCAAAAGTGAACAGGTAGAATACAAAGAAAACATGTAAGGCTTCTAAATGCCTTTACGCAACATCCTCCAGAGGATTTCACTATGGCCACCCAGAACTGAAAAGCACTGAGAAATTTATCAAAGGTTGTTTGACATATCACGTGTTGTCATCAGTCATAACAGACAAAGACAGAACTGTGAATTCAGAATTGACAGGACACTTGTCAGTAGAATAAAAATACGGTTTTGAATTCTATGTACTCTTAGCAGTTTATAAACTCATTTTAACGTCCAAGCATTCTGAATAACCTTTAAGAAGTTAAAAAAGGGTACTTTTTTACAAAAAGGAAATCTGCACAGAAAAGTATGAATTATTTTCTCAAAGGTAGTATAATAAAAGAGGTCCCTGCAAACCCAAGACAGATAAAAAAATAAAATAAAATCAAGCTGTTACACACCTTGGCTCTAGGATTAAAGATGAGTCCCCTGTGAAGAGCTAGCGCTACCCGTTTTACCAGCTCCTTCCTTATTCCATCCTCCAGTAGCTGTTTTGGGTCCACCTAAGCAGAAGAAACATATTTTCTTAAAGTCGGAAAGATATGAGAAATATAAAGGATTTAGTTTGTACCAAGAAAGATATTAAATACTTGTAATTAATTGGAAAGCACTGCTAACAAATGCATTTCCCCACCAGTACTTGTCCAAGGAATAAATATTTAAATACTTCTTCTACATAATAGATGATTTCTTTCAGTTGAATGGTAGAAGTTTGTAGTTCCCGTATTCAACATTTGTTCATGATCCATTGAGAATGTTATACAATGATGAGAAACCAGTATACATCAAGAAGTGCACAGTTCTTCAAGAATACTTGCTCCTGGTCCTGAAAGAGCTATCTTAATGTAGGAAGAGCAGTCTTTGCCAATGGAAGAAACAGCTCTTCAGAAAAGTTTTCCAGTAGGGAAAAAAAGCAAACATCATCAAGGCTGATGAATCTACTTTTAATGAGGACTGTGGGTTCTTAACAACCTTAAATGGTTCTTATCTGAATACCAAGTTAGGCATCATCATTTGAAAATTTGTATGCAAACTTACTTTTTCTTGTCTTTTTATTTTTCCTCAAGGTCTTCCTTAATGTGCTGGAATATTTATAAAGTGCTAATTGCCACCAAATTACTTTTTCCTACTGGAATAATGGAACATTACCTTGATGATACCAACTAAAGTGGTTTTCATCATGAGGATGCCTTCAGTAAAGATTGAAATCGCGTGGGTTAGCTTGGCAACCTTTAATAGAAAGAGAAAATACAATTTATTGAAGTGATTCAATAGATTCAAATAATTACTCTAAAAAGCTATATATCTTTCCCAGTGGTAGCTTCCTATTTTAGTTTAATTAATTTGCACTGATATACTTTCAATTTTACATCTTGTTCTAGACTTACTTATAGTACAATAACTATCTTTCTTTACATTAGATAAATATAGGTGTTACCAGTAGTAAAGAACAGGTACCTCTCAGAGGCTTTACAGCAATTATGGGAGGAAAGACCTAGCCAGCTATATCATGTGTGTACAAACCATCATGGACAAAACTCAAAGTTGGTACCTTTGCGCAGGCTAGGGACACAGACAGTTATTCCACAATAAAGCCTGCTGCCAACGATGAGTCCACTTCAATATCTGCAGTGATTTAATACAGCAGCACATTCACTTAAGTTTTATATTAGTAGTTGAGTATCCTTATGCTCAGAGTCCAGACAAGCCAGTCTTTGGCCTTTAAGACATTTACAATATAGAACAGAGACAACGCAGTTCAGACTTACAACTCTACAGAAATCAAAAGTGAAAAGCTTTTGTGTAAGATAAGTAGTTTCCCCTTTACCTCGAAATAAAAGAAATATCACTGAATACTGCCTCCCCCCCCCGATTCCTAACCCCACACAAAATAAACAAAGTTTAATGGAGGAGTCTAAATCTAGTGTTCAGGTCTGAACCTCAGCTTAATCAGAGACCACAACGTGTTTGTATAAAACACCAAACAAGTGAGCACTTTGGCAAAAACTGATGGAAAAGACTGGCATCTTAGCTCATAATTGGAGATATTTAATTTGAGGGAAAATGTTACTGGTCTGCTCAGGTTTTTGCTCCTCTCCTTCCTCTGCTAAAAATAAAACCAACTAATTTTAATGTTTGCTCACTCTTCCAGACTGATAACAGTGCAGGAAAAAACCCACAGACAAAAAGCAGATGATCAAATCAACCTGACTCCATCCTGTCTTCACATTTGAGGGCATCAAAAAGCTTAACCCTTCTGGCTTATTCAGTCTTCAACCTTCCTCTCCTGGAACAAGCATTCCAAATGTGGAGAGCTTCGTTTCAGACTCCGGTTTTTAGGGTTCCACCTCCGCCAAATAAATAAAAAAATCTTTACGCTCATTGCAAAATACATTTAGTTTTCCTCCCCTTTTCTACAAGATTGAAAGTTTAAACTTCTTCAAATAGAAGAGCAAAAGTTACTCATGTCTCCACAGGAAACCTAAGGTATACTCACGACAACACTAGTCAGTTTTAATTCTTACTCAGTCAACAAATCCAGCTTCACTGTTAAAGTATAACTGTGGAGTTGTACCTATTTAAACTTAGGTTGAAGCTGGCCGCCTATAAGGTATGCTTTTTCAGCATTCCCTATTTTAACTGCACCTCGTATCGTGGTCCAAGCTGAGCATAATCTCGTAGCTTGTCCTTATCAAGGCGAGTAGGCACTTCAATAATATCATGAGTCTGAAGTTTTATAATTTTGAGAAGAGATGTAAACATGCTTTCTGGAATTATCTGTAGAACCTTTGTAAATGAGAGAGGAAAGAAACAGGGTCAGTATATTCTCATTAAAAAAAAGAGAGAAATCTTCAATTAAGAAAAAATAATTAGAGAACAAGAAAATTACACCTCTTCAAACGCCTACCTTTCTTACATAGGAAACCAGCTCGCCAGAATAATACTGTGATACACTGAGAAGATCGGGACTGTTTGCTTGATTGATGCGGAGAAGTGGCAAGTCAAGAGCAGAAGCAAGCTAGAAATAAAGCTAACATTTTAACTTCATGTCTGTTTTTTCTAATATAAATTATATGCTTTAATTCTCTTGCTCAGGCTCTTAACCTACAACTCAAAGCACTGGATTCTTCCTAAAGAGCAATGTTACAACATCAGGTTGGCCAACAGAAAAGAAAATGTTAAAAGTCAAAAAAGTCCAACAGTCTATAAGCCTACATCCCCCTTATTAACTTCTTTTAAAACTTAACAGCTGCATGAGATACTTTTTTCATTATAATTTTACATTCACCCTCATGCTATTTCCCATTCTTATTTCTACAGAAAATATTTATATCTGATGCCAGATCTTCATCATGACAGACAAACGGCATAGCCAATAGAATTTCTGTTAACTCCTTCAGCCTCCTCTGATACATTGAGGATCCCATCTATGCACCAACGTCTCCAGCAAATAACTGTAATGAGCAGAGGCTGGATGATGAGACTTATTTGCCTAACAGTTTTCTTTAAAACTAACCTTGAGTTAATTTAATACCCTCTAAAAAAAACTGGATATAAAAAGTGTTGGTAAGAGAAAGTTTTGACTCTTTTGCAACCTCACAGCCTTAAGGCTTACTTTAAAAAATTCTTTGGTTGACCTGCAGCATTCAAGTACATTCACTGTTGTTCATACTTACCTTTAGGAAGGTGGCTCTGAGTTTAGTTACCATAGATGGACTGACTCTTATGCTTTCCTGCATAATAGATGTAAAGCTGGGGTAGGAAACAAACAAAACAAATCAGCTTCTTCCTCTGAAACTCTTATTTTCAACTGTTAAATCATATGTCACCAGCACTAGTGTAATCAAGAAATGACACAGGAGATCACTAAAGAACTTCACTAAAGGAGGATTTTGGTCTGAGGAGATACTGGTTAGAAAAAAACTATACGATAAAGGGGTAGGTGGGGCAAAAGAAGAGAGCATGAAGGACCATTACAGCCACTGTAATGAAATAGCAGCTCAGCAAAATCACACCATGGAAAAGAAGTTCTCTAACATTTGTCTTTCCTTGTTTGGTTCTGATTGAAACAGAAACTCCAGCATTTTGGAGAACACTTAACTAGACTAAATGCTGGCGACAGAAGCTTAACAAAATTGTTATAGTTAGCAGGGTAGACAGAAAGAAGTTACAGAATCCCTTAACCCGCAGCTAACGAACATGACAAGGATGGCTGTTAATTCTTATTCAAGTTGATGAGAGTTAAATACTCAACAACTCATAGAAGAAGGCTTCAAGACCATTTTTAAATTGGAAAGTTTACAGTATTAATAATATTTATGCATGTTACTTCCCAGAAGTTTTGCAAATTATAACTGACTTGGAAGAAAAAGTTCCTGCTAAGATACCTGTCAATTAATTGCCAAGCATAAGAAAGATCACCAACTATCTGCATGGTGATCAAGACCTCTTCTTTAATGTTGATAGTTCGGATCATCTGATGGAGAAATTTTCGGGTGTCAGCCAGAAACTGGCAAACTTGCAGGTTAGTTTCCAGCTGGTGAAACTCTTGGACCTATATTTAAAAACCAAAACAAACAAACAAACACCATAAAACAACTCCTTTAGTTTTCTGTTCATCTTTAAGGAAAGCAATACAAATAGAATCACTAAACTGACATATTTCTTCAGGATGTTATTACAATAGGACACTTAACAAATCCTGGCCTACTTTACAGTGTATTAAATAATAAATTTCACAAAGTTAGTCAGGGAGGTGTACTGTGAAAGACTATACCGAGTATTCTTTTATACCCTGGAAGTAGAAGAAATGTACACATAGCAAATATAGATATTTTTATTTTGTCTTTCAAATTACACTCTCTAGCTTCAAATTAATTATTTTCAGAACTTCTAATAAAATAAGTAATGTTGCTAAATAATGTTCAATACTGAACTCATTTCTTTGTAAAGCCCTACTAATCCTCAGCTTCAAGTGGCATGATATTTCAAGTGGCATGGTTTTTCATGCTATGTCCCTTATTTTACAATCACAAGGTCTACAAGCAAGTGCTGCTGGCTGCATATATAAAACTGCAAAGATCTATAGACTCACACAATTGTTAAAATGCAGACCTGTTTTGTAACTCATCTATTGAAAGACAGCGCATGTGTATCAATTGCTATTTTTCCAAAGGACGAGGTAATGATCTCAAAATTTCTTTGCCATACCTCCTCTAGTGCCTGTATTAGCTGTACAGTTTTTCTGCCTGCTGCAGTGGAATCATCGTAGTTTAGAGACATTATTTGCTTGGAGATTTCTCTGAACCAAGCCTGAAGATTTTCTATGTAAGAACAAGAAAAATTTAATCAAATCTTTGCATGTATGATAAGCAACAAAGACACAGAACTTGCTAGTCAAAATAAAAAACAAAACCAAAAGAGCTATACAAGTAGGAGATTATTTTAAAAGTCTTCCTCTTACTCTTACATTTCTAGTTTTTCAACATGTAGACTTGTATATGGGCAAATGGTTGGGTATGTTTCACATACGTTAAAAAAACCAACTTTTTTTTATAGTGCCATTGGGCACTATAAAATCTATACAAAGATGATAAAGCCCTTTAAATAACAAATTTGTCTTTTATGAATGGTTTTACAATGTTAAGTACCTTGGCAATTGCAATTTCTATGTTTTAGCTACAAGTTTGCTGGCATCAAAAAGATAAAGGGAAAACTTCAGTAAGGTAATTCTGCTTTTAAGTGGAAGCAAGGGAGAAAATTGCCTGTATTCCAAGTTTTGTTGGTTTGGATTGATCACATACGTTGCCCTTACATTGACACATTATGCATTGTTCTTGATCAAATGAGAAACTGATTTACAATTCTTATTCTTACATCAGTTCAAGAAAAAAAAAAAAGATGTTTCAAAAAACTGCAAGAAATTAGGAAAGAAATACAGATTCAATGCTTTTAAGTCCTTGGAGAACTTGGAGAATACCATTCAGTGCAGATGAGAAGTAAAAGAAGGTTTGAAAAAATGCTGATACAACAGAAATCCAGGTTACAGCTACAGAAAGAATGCAAGGAGAGATTAAACCATCCCCATATTTAATGGGCAGGATCTTTGCACTCCTTTGTACAGAGAACAGAGCAACATGAACTCCATTATACATAGAATAATGAACTGGCATTTCATAGCCTTACCTGGCATATCTAAATAAAGTGATAAAAAATATTTTTAAAAATATGGCCACCTAAATAATAAGTACCTAAATATGACTTACATATGGAATATATGCAGAAAACCTAAACAAGACAGGATGTAAGAGACCTCTGTGGCAGCTGAGGGACATTAAAATTTTTCTTATTATTGGTGCTAGCTTCATGTATTTTCTTTTGGTATCAACTTAGAAATACGACAAAATTCCTTTTTTCCCCACAGTTTAGTTTTTAATAATTACCATTTTTCTCCACTCTAGTAAGAGGTTTAACTCCTGAGAAGACGTCAGCAAGCTCAGTCATCCTTTCAGAACCCTCTTTTTTATAGTTCTCCCATTTTGCTTGTTTTTCTGACAGCATCTGCTTGAACATCTATTGAAAAATAAAGCATTTGATGTACAAAACTGGCAAGAAGGCATACTCCAACAAATGAAATAAAACACTGAAAACTGATGGAACTGACTTACAGTGATTACCACATAACTTCAAAATCCTGCCAGAATATTAAATACAAAATTAAAAACATTGAGAACTAAAGCCAGTGTGATGGACACTCAGGGATAGAAATTAACTGAATTTTAAAAAAACAGTATGTTGTAGATATTGTCGATTTTTAGTCACTTTTAAAAACATACAGTAACTTTCATAGCTTGGAGATCCTAGAGGACTCTGGTCTAATGTTGACTTATACTTCACATAGTCAGCCTGTGCTGAGAAACTCAGTTCAAAGAAGCCTGTACTTAAAGCTAAGCAAATTCTTATTTATTCTACTAGGTTAGTACCAGAGCATTAATGAGGAATCTTTTAGAAATGGCAGAACCTTATATACAGGTGTAAGAGTTTTCTTAGCAGTTTATTGTCAACATACATACGCTGTCGTCTCTGTTTAAAAGAATGCCTGAAAAAGAGAAAGTACGGCAGGATAAAAACTTATGCAGCTTCCTCAACAGATTTTGTTATGGCTATTATAAGGAGGTTCATGCAAAATTCTGAGTAAATACAAACAGGTTGGGTAAGAATGAAAACTGCCAATTATTGAGAAGACGGCAAAAGCCACTTCCAAGCAATAGCAGCTTGTAATCTTCTATAGAAAGCTCATAATTAACAAATCAAAATAATTGTTCCTTATGTAAAGTGGACTGTGCAGTGACTGTACTACTACTATTCAAGCCTTCAGCTCTGTTCTGCAATTTGGGTGAAAATGCTGAAGAAGGCATCAGTACATTACCTCTTTCAAAATGAATTCAAACTGAGCCGTATCCAGAAGAAGCTGGAAAAGGATCCTGGGATTGTACCTTGAGTCTGTTAGAATTTGATCCTTTATCTGGCGGAGACGTTTGTTATTTGGATCACAAGCTGAAAACGGAAAGACAACATTTCTCCACTGTTACAGAATTTAGCCAAGCTTTTCAATCTTTGTAAATAGAATCTTTTTTCAATAGCTTGAAAGGAAAAACATTTTGCTGTGATATTTAAGTCCCCACTTGTTCTCCATTTACGTGGGTCTCACCACCCTTGTACAACCCTTCCTTTGAATAGGAAATAATTAAGGCCTCTGTTGTGCTTCAGCCTTCTTAAAACTCTTCTGCTGTCTTCTGCAAACTAAATGTGAATTTAGTACACCTGACTGAGGAGCCCAGAGGTCAACATTTCTGTAACTGTTACAGTAAATGCCTGTAGGTGTAACTGAAGCCCTCCCACATACCAAGAAGCTCCAAAGATAGCACAACCATTCAACCAGGACAAGGTCTAAATAGCTAAGTTTACAGACCCAAACTTATGTCAGAAACATTATTCAACAGTTTCAGTTGAATTTCAGTTCAACAGACTATAAACACCTTGGTTTTAAACTATTAATTACTAAGATATTAAGACACTGGCTACTGCTTTCCTTTTGGTGCTACGTAAAACTCAGAATGATGCTTTAACTGATAAGGCATAAAAAGACAAAAGTTCCCAGACATTTTCTGCAGAGTATTATTCAACAGGATCATAACGTCTCTTACTACATTTTATATCTGCGTCTAGCTCGCAAGAATTAAGGAAACACATGCATGCTGTTTCAGCCAAAGACTTTAGGAGACGTTAGCAAAAGAACAGTCAACAAGTTCTTTAAAACAGCAGATAAAACTCTGCTGACTGCAACAGCAGCACATACTGAACTTCTTCTGGGACCTAACATGAAGCACCAGTGTAGCAGGATTGACAGCTCTGCAATAGAAGTCTTGCACGAAGTCTTACCTGTGTCTGCAGTGTGAAGCATCAGCCAGCGGATTGCTACATTGCAGTCTCGCAGGCAATTCAGCAGCTTGGGAATATTGTCCAGCACCAGCTCTTCCCTTAGACAGCCCTCTTTGAGAAACTGCTGCACCTGAGTGTGCACTCGCTCAGTGACTGCAGCATATCTGCTTGCCTTAGAATATGGAAAGCTTGCGTCAATATAATCCTTGCCTCAAATGGATTACATCATGTACAATGTGACTATGGCTTCCCAAGAACTTAAAGGGCACAAAGATCAAAAAAGTGCTATAAAAATTATTATATTATAGTAGACAATATCATACACTGCAACTGCATGACAAAGGATGAAAGCTAAATTTTAAAGCAAAGAGCTTACACAAGAAGCATGTTTCAGAAATGCAGACTTGTAAACTTCCTATATTCACTTAGTACTCTCTAGAAATCATTCCTAAAAAATGATACTAACATTTTATTGCCTAATGCAAAAGAACAACAAAAAAAAAATCTACTCCAGAATGGAAATACTTGTTATGAATTAAATGCCAGTTCTACTTAGTGAACTTCTTCCCTAAAGACTAAGGAAAAATTTAGAATCATAGAATAGTTTGAGTTGGAAGGGTCATCTAGTCCAACTCCCTGCAGTAAGCAGGGATGTCTTCCACTAGATCAGGTTGCCCAGAGCTCCATCCAACCTGACCTTGAATGTTTCCAGGGACGAGGCATCTACCACCTCCCTGGGCAACCTGTTCCAATTTCTGCTCATATTCTCTAAGTCTACTACACAATATATAGTACAGTTCTTCTAACTAGACACTTGTGTGTGTTCTTTCCTGAACACTGGGGTCAGATTCTAAGGCAGCATTTAGCTATCAACAGTCAACAGATTTGTTGATTGGGCAAACAATCAACCAACCCAATACTACTCATTATTTTTTAGGCATGAAAAAAATGATTTCACATAAAAAGAACTAACTGCATTGCATCATACAACATTTCAGTATCATTCTTTTAAATCAGATGCTTTTTCCAGATTATTGTTTATTTAATTTGGGAGGCCTCGTTTAAAACTGTCACACTCCGTCAGCATAAATGCGTAACTTCTAAAACTCTTATCTGTGAAAGACCAAACACTATAATCAACTTAAGACATCCCAATCCTGAACAACATGGCAATGAGTGCTAGCATCTACTCAGTCAAGTCACAACCCTGAAACTTTTAGGGGAAACAAACACTGCAAGAGGAAGTGAAACAAGCAGCGCAGTGGAGACCAGATTCTGAAACTTAAGTATTTTTAACTCAAAGTTACGTACAAAGTTGTGTACTCAAAGTATTGCACTTGAATGTAATACAAATAATTGTAAGACCCATGCATTACTGACGTCATGTAGTATACTTCAGATGCCCACACAGCTTGAATCTTGCTAAAAATACCCAACTCTGGCTTATGTACCTGCTCTTTGACATTTGAAAGATCCAGCGTGTAGTTGAGGGCAGTTTTAGCAGCTTTGTAGGGTTCCCATGCTTCTGCTAGATTTACAGTGATTCCCATGTAAATGCTAATAACCTAAGATTGAAAGCAGAAAAGAAGCTGCACTTATATTGTTATTAAGAAAATTACATACTTTTAATTTAGCAATATGAGCAGAGAGTGATATGCTGTTGGTATAAATATCAGAAAACGAAACTTTTTTGGTAGCTGTACTTCTTGCTCCACCACCTTTGGAAATCAAGGAGTAAAAAGACTTTGAAATAAAAGGCACACGTTTAACTAGAGGCTTAGTTCTGAAACAAGCTGACAATTCTTTCAGTCACTATGTATGATCCTTGGCCTCTATTTTTTTCCCCTCATGAACTTATGACTTCTTTTCATTTCCATGATGAGGAGACTGACAAAAGCAACTAGGGAAATGACCATGATAGGGGGGAAGAAAATCTGAATTAATCCTATTCTAAGAATGCCCAAAGGACAAAACTGAAAAGCAATGCATCTTCTATGGCAAACACAAATTGAAATGTAATGCATCTTCTATGGTGAACACAAACAAAAGGAAACTATGATTCCATACTGCGATTTTTAAGGAACAAAGAGGAACTGATTTCAGACCACTACCCCAATTTGAGTGTGATTAAAAATACAGAATTGTGATTGACTCACAAGTGTTTGTAAGATACTTGATTTAAAATGGAAGTCTTGAGTTATTGAGCTCTTCTGACAGTGTCAGAAAGGCAGCCAGTAAAGGCAAATGGCACAGTGGTCTGCTGATATAAGGATCATTCTTGTATTGTTGAAGCAAAGCTCATTATTTCCTGCAGATGACAGTTCCTCAAAAGGCTACATTTCAACTGCTAACAATGATTCAAAACCAGCCTGAGAGTCAAGTATCCTGTATGATGCAGCTAACTCATCCACATCTGATTGCAAGAAAGATAGGTGTTGTCTTAATTAACAGTTTGTACTAGGAAGGCACATGAACAATAACACTGGCATAATTGAAAATTCACAATATCAAATTCTCATTGCTAACATAAGCCTGTAGTTTTTCAGAAACTGATGGGTTTTAACTCTAGTAAAATAGCCAGCTGTTATAGTCTCTTCCTTCCTTTCTTCACTGTTCCACTCCTGGTACAAAGTGACAGGTTTTGCTTCTAAGTTATTCGGACAATGGCATGGAATGAATCTTTAAACAAGTTTTCAAACAAGATCAGTATGGGGGCATTTGTTGGAAAGCAGGACTGGCATTCAGAGCACCCCTGACAAGCTGGTAGAATTCACCAGCAGAAACCACATGAAGTTCAATAATGATAAATAAAAAGTCCTGCACTTGGGACAGAACAAAATCCTTGCAGGAACACAATCTGGGAACTGACTGCCCACGTAACAATTCTGCAGAAAAGGATCTAAGCATCGTGGTGGGCAAACTGAATATGAATCAGACACGCAGCCTTATGACAAACAAAGACTAACCATACACTAGGCTATGTCAGCCACATTGTAGCCAGCACATTGAGGGAAGTGATATTCTCATCTAGCCAGCTTTCATGAGGTCCCATTTAGAGTAATGTGTCCAGAGTTGGGCTCCTCAGTATGAGACAGACACAGACAAACTGGAATGAATCGAACAGAAGGCCACCAAGACACTATGAAAGCAGAGGCTGAGGCTTTGCTTAATCTGGAGGAAAGATGACTAAGGGATTTGAATGTGGTCTTCCACCACCTAAAAGGAAGTTAGGAATAAGATAGAGCCAGACTCATCTCAGACATGGACAGTGAAAAGGCACGAGACAACAGTCACAAGCTACAACAAGGGAAATTCCAGTTGTATAGAAGAAAATAATTCTTCATCATGAGTGATAAAGCACAGCCACAGTTGCCCACAGAGGCTCTAGATCTTAATTTTAGATACTTTCAAAACAACTGGACAAAGCCCAAGCAACCTTATTTAACTTTGAAGCCAGCCCTGCTTTGAGGAAAAGGCTACACTGGAAGATGCCTATATTACCTTCCAGCCTACATTTTTCTATAATTCACCTTACCACGATGGTGTAAAGAGAGGTTAATTTAAGCATTTTAGACAATGACTGATACTTTCAAAGGATAGTTTTCCACACTTATCCATAAAGTTTCACCCAGACTGCTTCATTTTGAACAAAGTAAAATTTCCCCAGAGAAGAATATATTCCAGTTTTAGGACATCATTATTTTCTATAACACACATTGTAAAAAGCAGGTAAATTGTTCCTATAACATTAAACCCAGGGAGAAGTTTTAAAACAGAATTATTTTTTACCCAATTATCTGGAAAGTATTTATCCACTATCTCTCTCATTTTTGCTTGTTGAGTGTGAAGAATGGAAGGGTCAAAATACAGTATCACATAGAGCATAGCAGCCTGAGTAGCCAGGGCAGTGCTGCGGTGTTCTGGTAATGGATACGCAGAAACCTAGAAAAAGGGAATAAAACAAAACAGAACATAATATAATACAATATAAACTGCTTGCAAATATTATGGAGCACATTAAAGAGCGCAGTACATAGATACTAGGAGGCAAGGAGGATACATAAGTAAGCCGGACATGCTTACACATACAGCATCTTTATAATCTGGAAAATATGTCTGGTAAAAGTTGACTGTGCAGGCATCTGCTAACTTTAAAAGCTTATAGTAAGATTTTACTATGCTGTAAATGAGTTAAAGGAGGGATGAACCAAAGAGATTAAAAGGACTTGAAAGGAGAAGAGGTAGAAAAAAGTATTTTGTAAGGACTGGATATGTTCAGTTCATTCAGATAGAAACACAGATTAATTTAGTCAAAGTAAGAGGCAATTAGGATGCAGATAGTTTAATTATTCACCAATTCCATGTACCAGCAAGATCAAAAAGATTCAAATTATCAACTGAATTTTAATTTAAAAAAAATACATAGAATACTATAAGACCTCCATACTAACAAAAAAGTTGGCATGAAAATTGTATTCAATAAGACAATGATTTGTCATTAGAAACATACTTCTTTACTTTTATTTAGTAACATTCTATTGTTCTTTAATTTTGTTTGCTTATTTTATAAGTGTTCAGACTAGCAAGAAAAATAAGGAGGCTTCTGCCCACTGCCATCAAGAATAAGCTTCAAGTGTCAAAGGAGATAACACCTCAGACACAACATAATTTAGTAAAACAAACTGTGTTCAGTTTGGTTTGAGCTGAAGATTTCTACTCTACCTTTTGTACTACATTTGGAAAAAGTACATTGGTTATAATTGTGCTTTATACAGAAACATGAACTTTTTTCATTATCAACTGCAACCACTGCAAAATAGAAATAAAAAAACGTAATATTAATGAGAATTAAATAAACCAACAATATTCTATAAAGAGGACAAACAATTTTGATACAAAATATCAACTGATTTAAGTAAGATTTCTAGATTAAGTACTTTACAAAGGCATAGTCTCACAAACACTTCACAGTTTCCTATCAGAGACATACATTATGTCATAAAATGGGCTCTCTTCTAAAACTCGCTAAGTTATCTTTTGTCTGTTTCTAGAACTCTGCACAGCTTAAAAAAATCTTAAAGTACCTGAAAAGGCATTTTTTCCTCTTTGAAGGTTATTATGTCTGTCCATAATATCAAAGTGTCTTCAGTGATGTCCCTACTTTTAAATTACTACTCCTGCCTAAAGATTTAAGCCTTTATTGCTTGTAATCATTCATTAATCTTCAAATGCTGTTTTTCTGGCATCTATAAGCTGCTTCAGTTATCCAGGGTTCACTAAAAGTGTGCCAATAATCACAGGAATACCCTGCTAAAGATCAGAGCCTGCTCAAAAGCAAATCCTTTGTTAAGGAGCCCTCAAAGGTGTCACATTAGAAGAGACTGTAAATATAGTAGCCATTACTCATACTTTGCTTCAGTTTTTGTTCTTTTCCTTTATTAATACAATTGTCGTAGTTAAGAACTGTGATATTACTGTTTCTTTTTAAACACATTGTCTACTAAGGGATAATAAATCTCTTTGCAGTAACTAAAAGAATGCAAATCTGTGAAAGAACTGGAGTCATTAAGAGTGGCAAATAATTTATGATTCAAAGACATTAAACAAAAAAGTTTTGTTTTACTGCAAGGTTGGCGAAACACTGGAGCAGGTTGCCCAGAAAGGTTCTTCAGTCTGCACCTCTGGAGATACTCAAAACCCAACTGGATGCAGTCGTGGGCAATCTGCTCCAGCTGACCCCGCTTGAGCCAGGGGTTGGACTAGGTGATCTCAAGAGGTCCGTTCCAACCTCTGTGATTCTGTGGTTTATTTATTTCTGGGCTTCGTGGCTGAGTAATGAACCTGAGAAACTATTTTATATTCACCTTTAGATCCCTTTTTATCTCACAGTAACTTACCTGGTTATAAATGTCATCTGACCGTAAGCGGCCAATAACCATGCTAATGAATGTTTCACTTATGGGTACCCTGCTGAAGTAACTCTCGGGGTAGTTTGGAGGTCTTTTAGCTCCTGGTTGGCTTGAGTATCCAGTGCTTCGAAGCAGTTTACAGATATCATCTAAATTGGAATCAGCAGAGGATCGGGCTGCACTGTTTTACAAAAGAAAGGATCAAAAATTGAGCTGTATGACCTAATCATTTCCTCCTCTCCCTTCCCTTGTAACCACACCTTTCTTCCAAGAAAATGATCAGATACTAAGGTCTGGGAGATTTTTGGTTTTTTTACTCCATGAATATAATGTTCACCATATTATAGGAGGACACTGATAAATATCCATACTGTAATCCTAGATAAGCACACAAAGCACAAACAGAAAAACGAACTTTACCCAAGAACAGAAACAAGTAGCTTTATATTCAGAGGACAAGTTTTGTTCTGGATTTTTTTTTTATTTTTCCTCCTCATTTCCGAATTCCCTTTGTTGATCCAATTCTGTATTCCACAGCTAAGGAGTCTTCCCTCATTACGTACTGAGAGGCATAAACATAGTCAAAGCAGCATAGAAACAGGATAACTCCTCTTTTATATGTGTGAAAGGATTTGCACTGAAACCCTTTGAGACTGTAACTGTCATATAATGATGCTGTCAACCTACCCTGGAAAACTCATTATTGATTTGACTAATCAAGCACTGTAACTACTAGAAATCTGACTTGCAATAGATTTGTCATCTAGATACTCAGGACTTTTCACCAGGATTTGCTCGCACATTTGGGAACCTATGATACTTTCATAGCTGACACACGCAATGTTAAAGCTCTAGCAGAAAGTTTGTCAGTGGACTTCAAATTTCTATTGTGACAGCATGAAAAACGTGTTGCTCTAGTTTTGCACCTAGACCTGCAAACACAGCTGAAGCAAGGAGTTCTAACAATGTTCAGAGAGCTCTGCTGAATTATCAGTCTATCTTTATATAGTCAATCAAAAAGGTGCTGGTATTTCCATTTATCTTAATTCAATAACCTAGTTAAATAGGTTACTAGTTACATCCTTTCAGCCTTGAGTGCTTCTGCATACCAATACACATTACCTGTATCTGTAGTAGGAAACCAACATTCTTTCTCTGACTTCTCCTTCAATCTTCTGGTCAATGACCAGTAGCATGACTCCATATAAATAGAGTGCTTCACACTGTTTGGAAAGGAAAGAATGAGGGATGAAAATCACATAATCAAAAATTTTTAGAAACATTTAAAGACAAACATGTATTGGCAAACTAACCCAATGTCAACTACATAGTCAAGAGAATATGAAAAACGGCAGGCTGTAGATTTTTGGTCTTTGTTCTCCTTAAAGTCAGTCACAGGATTTCCATGCATTTGGTAAACTTTAATCTTTGTCTACTTTGGCACTGAACTAGTTGGTTCATTTTCTACTATTACAAAACTGTTCAATACTTACCAGAAGCTGTTTTCCATCTTCATTAAGGAGGACCGTTTCCAACGTTTGTTGAATGTAAATTCCTTCGTTGAGGTCATCTAAATATCTAGGAATGATAACAGAATTGGTCATGGACTGTTTTGCTCTCAAATCACATGTCCTCAGAACGCAACTGGCCAATTTTATCTGAAAGTCAACAGACAAATCAGAACATTGCCCTAGTACAAGTAGCATGGAGTTTTTCAGACAAGGAAGAAGAGATGCTCCACTATGAAATGAGAGGCTAGAAGTCCTAGCTAGAGCCAACCAGTTGGGAAAAGCCCCCTCCCATATCCTGAGGGTGTATGTGAAAGACACTAGAGGATACTTTGTAACTTACAGCTAACATCCTCTTAATATTACCGATGGCTAACAGCCTGAGAAGACAGTATTGAGAAGGCTTCCACTCCAAAATTTAGTAAAACTCTCATATTTTCAAGTTACCTCAAAAGTATCTCCTGGATATACCATAAATATATCTCAATTGCAATTTGGAAGGTAGAGCTACAAATAAGAGCATGTTCATCTCGATTAACAGAAGATTTCTTCCTATTGAAGGATTTTCCAGTAATACTACTTATTAGTAAGGAATGTTAAACATTTAATCTTTAATCTTTTCATATAAGATCAATAACAAAGCATCTACTCCAGCAATCCAGGTTTCCAGGTGCATGTGAATATGCTTCAACAGTGAGCACATTGGGGATAAAGCTTCTCATTATTAAGACTAAACAGTCATCTAGTCTTTAAGAAAATCCACGTGTTTAAGATACCATACCTGTTTAAGTCTACAATGTATTTATGTACACTCTGAAAAGCTAGATAAAATCTTGTCAAAATTTCAATGTTGTTTTCACGAAATTCTTCATCTAAATCCAGGAGCTCAGGTTTGGCTTCCAGTTTGCCTTCACATGCCTCAGGCCCCTAAAAAAATAAATCAATCTTTAGAAACAATATTTGACTTTGACCTCTACTTGACTCCTCTTCTGTCGGACCCATAACACATAAAACCACCACTGTGCACACACCATCAGAATTAACATTTCTTACTAAAACAAATATCTGTAGTTTTCCAAGCTACTTTATGATCGAACATTGATTCCATAAAGCTGAGTTTTACACTTTGTTACAATCTGCAATTATTTTAAATACGATTTATCCTATGTAACCAACAGAAAAGAATAGTTAACACTTTGGGTAAAGCCCCAATGCATCTGAAGCCACTGTGTGCTTTTTGCAGTGCTAACTATCTCTCTGCTGGAATATTTTCCTTTACACATTTCATCTGATTCATTTTTTAAGTAGAAATCATAACATTGAGGCCTCACAAAGCTCAGTGCCTTCTCATACATTTAAACTGCTTTAAACTGCTTGGAAAGTATTAGACTTTTTTTTTTTTTTTTTTTTTTTTTACAGACTCTGGATCTAGCTCATTGCTAGCCCCCCAAATTAGTGCAAAAATTACGCACTTAACATGAAATTAATGCAGAAACTATGTCATTAACAACTGTGGGGGGAAAAGGGTTGGGATGAAGAGCCTGACTTCCTTAAAGCAATAGTACAAACTTTTCGAACCATTTACCATTGTCAACATTTCTCGTAACCACCATTTGGTCTTACCATCACCATCTAAATGAAAATAGCATTAATGTTTAATTTGAAAATATTATTAACACTTAATTGAAAATACTGTTAACGTCACTCCACAGATCACTTACTATAGCATGAGATCACAGCTTAAAAGGTTTACCTAACACAAACTCCACAAAAACAGCTTAAAATATCACTCTTAATACACAGCTGACAGGTTTTATTTGGCTTTAAAAATGCTCTTCAGCTTCTCTTTTTCTGCAAAACACCTACATAAAAAAGGATAAAACTACCTGTGAAGTTCAAACGCACAAAGTAAACAGCCTGAATTTTCCAAATCTCAAACCTCTTCTCAATAGGCAATTCTAAGAATCATGAATACAGAAATGGCACATTTGCAATGAAAATATCTGTAAATCCACTAATCTCTGCTTTATAAGTATGTCTCTTATGGATTTTGGGGTGATTGCTCTGAAAAGCAGCAGCACTGTTGTGCTTCCTTAACATTCAAAAATCTTCCAATTTCAATAATTGTATTTTTCACCAGTTATACCTATTTGCTTTTACATTTTCAAGATATTTTTGTAAAAAAACCCTGCTAACAAGCACTTAGATGCAAAGGTACCTGGGAAATCATTTGTGCTCAGGGTTTTCAGTGTCCAAGGCTCACAGTTAGTGCTTGAAATTTACAAGTCTTACTAAAAAAATAAAAATAAAAATCCTCTCCCTTGCTTTACTATTAACACTTCTTGTATCGTAGAATCCAGATTAAGTCAGATTAGATAGTCTCTCTAGTTCCTTAATCTTGACAGAGAATGACAGAGGGAAATAGGTACCACAAGAAGCTTAATTTTGTAAGGGAAATAAGGGCTTTTCACGGACACTGCTCTTTGATTTATTTTTTTATTCAGCACATGTGACAAGTCCAGTGAATGAACAATCACAGTATTGTCAAACAGGAAAGCAGACTTCATGGCTGTGAAGAATAAGCTGCAGATAACCAAAGGAAGATGGGCATACTGCCCACAGTACTGCTCAAAAGGAAAACAAACAACTGCACAGGCTCAGAACCTGCTGGGGAAAGTATAATTTAATGTTTCTGCAGGAAATAACAATAACAATAATAATAACAACATCAATACCCCCATAATCCAATGCTCAAGTTTTATGTAGTCAGGATCCATCAAAGTTCACAGGCCTGATGACTCATAAAACATTTTGAAAGGGGTAGCTGGGACTGCTCTTGAATGCACTTAAAACTGCCATCCCATTCTTGCCCTGATACTCTCAGTGCAGGTTCTGGTTATACTTATACACTGCCTAGGTGTCTAAGCACAGAACCTTCCCTAGACTGTTTCTGCTCAATGAAATGAGTAAAATGAGGCTGAGTATGACCGGAAGTATATAAAATACAAGACAGCCCAGACACAGAATGTTACCATGCAAGTATATCCCAATTACTATTTCAGTTTGGAGAATCTTTGGTAAAAATTAAGCAAGTAAGAAGCCATGACAGTCAATTGTGAAGAACACTAGTAAAAAACACAATAGTCAGGAATGGCTGTCTCATAACGTGAAGTACCCTCATGCAGAACAGCAACACTTGAAGGAGAAGTTTAACAACAAAAGAAACGGATTTACCTTAAAATAACTGAAATCAAATATGATATCACCATACTTTTGTTGATCAGCCTTGTCCTTTAGCCTGAAAACACCAGGAATAAATTCAGAAAGTCTCAGAAGTTCTGCAATGATGGCATTTCCACAGGAGACAATTCGAAGAATTGCCTGTCCACAGAGATTGTTTTCAGCTAGAAAATCAACCATTGTGGAGTTGGATGTGAGAGAGCAGCAGAAGTCCTGCAGCCAGATGCTGATTGTCAGTCTTTAGGTTATCTGAAGAAGAAAGTCTGATGACAAAACTAGCTGCGCCATTAATAACCTGCAAAAACAACACCACACACATTCAGAATGGTTGGTATTAATATTTTCAAGTTTAATCTATGGGGATTTTAAAGCATACTCTCAAATCATTCAGTTTATGAAATATAAGTTATCCACAGCTCTGTAAAATGAAAAAAATGCTCTGAAGTCATTTTCAGCTCATACACTGTGTTTGACCCTGTCACCTGTGTGCCCAGGCAAGCAAAGGACGACCTTTATACCAGAAAAGTTGCAGAGAACAACTGAAGAATAAAATGATCACAAATACTGAAGCAATTGAGACCACACAAGGAGATGGCAGCGAGGAAAGCAAAAACATGCCACAAGATGTGTTTATAATAGCCACTGCAAAAATACAACCAAAGAGACTGTAAAAGGCTTTAGCAACAAGGAAAACTTATGTAGTAAATGGAAATGACACAACTCCCTGCCTTTATTTATTGCTGAAAGGTTAGTTTCCCTGCTGTGGTTGCATTTCCTGGTCAGTTTTATTTATTGACACGTTTCCTGCAAGATAAGGAGTCCAGCACTGCTAAAAATAAGCTTTTACATTTAGAAACGTTTATGGGCAGTTAAGAGTTGACTTTTCAGCAATAACCTTCCAGACAAGTGAGATAAATTCAAGATGAAAGTGCCTCCGCTGCCCCACAATGAGAACCAAGCATCCAGCCCCACTGTCAGGCGCGGTGCGGGGCATGAGGGCTGCGGGCGGCTCCTCCGCAGGCCCCACAGCGACCGGGCTGGGCGCGGGGCTCCATCCCTCC